>NC_068359.1:124979813-125019813 GCF_020536995.1 Dreissena polymorpha | reverse complement strand
CACATGCTATTTACTTTCTTAAACAAGAAATTAATGACAACACCCCCGCTATGTGATATCTCACTCCTTTTTTATAACATTTTGCAGCAAGTGTGTACGCAGTTACTTCGTTTTACTATCTATTGATAATGTGCCAAAGTTATTATCCCCGTTTTATAAGACCGTAAAGCAATTTCTTATTGGTAAATGTCGACATATTGTCTCTTGTTACGTTTTACAGCGGACGTATGTGATTATGTCTACAGAATTAAGTCATGAAATGTATGCCACTAAAAATTGTTAATTCTAAAAATAGAAACAATTATTTAAAATATATAACTGAATAATAATTTATTAAGACAAATATAACGAATTAAATGGGACATAGTAAGTAAGTTTGACTATATCGTTCATTATTTTAAAGCTGTGTGACTCGATTTCGATCTCCTTAAATTAAATGCATTTGTTACGAAACGTTTTTACTGGTTTTCCCTATTAAATCAACACTATGCAAGTACGAAACCACAATATTGGTCAGATACTGTTTTACACCAAATGGATTGTCTTGCACTTTTAAATGCGGTGAAACCATCTTTTGTGCATTGGATTTTTTGGTGTATGTGTTTTCATGTATTATATAGGCAATTAGTATTTTTCCTGAAATAAAAGACTAGGGTATGTAAACAAACAGTGGTATGATGACAATGCTTCTGAAGAATATTCCTTTAGCTGCATTATACAACCTTCACACTTAAGGAGGCTAACTTATTATTGCATTAAATTTTCGGAATAATATTGTGTATAATAATTACCACTCTACCATCTACACTAACTGAAAAGACACTCCGTAATGTAGGGAGGATTTTTTAAATGTTAAATAAGACAGACTCGTCATAAACTCTTTGCATATATTGACATATTACTACTACTAACTCATAACTATTGTTACCTTACACATTATTTGTTAATTATTATTTTTTTAGTATAATAAAATACTAGAATACTTAAAAAATATTATAATAATTAAACGGTAAAAAAGTATTTTTACCAATAACTTAATTGTAACTTCAACATTATTTGTTAATTATATGTTTTTTACGTAGAATGAGAAACAAGATATCTTTTGAAATAGTTAATGTATATAAATACAAATTTTCTCTTCAAATCAAAACATCGTTCAAGAATATCCAAAATGTGTTTCTGATATAAATGTTTAAGCTGGTAATGTAATGAAAGCTTAACTGAAATATAGATTGGACCGAATACAAATCAATTTGTTCAACGCAGCGTTAGCGTTGATGGAAAACCCGCTAACAAACAACTTGATTAAATCTAGGAAGATGAATTAAGTGATTAGAAAGCACACATATAGACTTTTTTTTATGTGGTTTTGAGTGTATGATATCTTTTTTTGTTAATGTTGTTTTACGTTACGTTCACATAGTAATTTAACTGAACATGTGATTTATCACAAATGTCAAATAAAATGGGATATCCCATAAAAGTTCATGCATTACTCGTTGGCAGAGGTATGATTGATCCATCGTTAGCTGCATGGCATCGAATGGTAAACATCTGCGACTCCTTGCTAGAACACATTTAAGGTTGCCACATGTTATATACAATTATAAATATAAATTTAAATTTGTAAAATGGATTTCACACAAACTTAAAAGAATGTTTAAGTTTGTATATGGCGTCTTATATTATTGATGACATTTACTCATCTGAACATGATATTTCCCACACGAATATCCTGTTGCAGAAATATGATTGGAATATCATAGCGTCACGTCACAACGATCCGGATTGTGATATTTTCCGAACCTCAATTATAAATTAATGAATTATGATTATCCATAATTGCATATTACCAGTTTTTCATTAGATAATTGGTTTCTGCTTCCGAAATGGTTATGTGAACCATATCTGAACCTTTACGCAGAGTGAAAGGTTTGGAACGTGCGACTAACGGACTGACTGCAGACATACTGAGGGACAGATAGAGAGACAGTCAGAGAGACAGACAGAGAGACAGACAGAGAGAAAGACGGAGAGACAGAGAGACAGACAGAAAGACAGACATACAGACAGACAGACAAGACAGACAGACAGATAGACAGACAGACAGACAGACAGACAGACAGACAGACAGACAGACAGACAGACAGACAGACAGACAGACAGACAGACAGACAGACAGACAGACAGACAGACAGACAGACAGACAGACAGACAGACAGACAGACAGACAGACAGACAGACAGACAGACAGACAGCTAGACAGACAGACAGACAGCGGGACAAACAGACGTCGGGCTGGCAGCCACTCAGGCAAACAATTATACGTGTATATTTTTAAAATCGTAGCGTTGTTTACTGTTACATCCATTATTCATGTACGTTTAGTATTATAGTAGATACGGAATAGTGTCATATAATGCATGTGTATATCTTGTGTTAGAGTTATGATGTTTAGTTTAATATAAATTGCATGCGCGCGTACGTTTTACAATACCTATGTTTTTATGTGCAGGATGTATATTTTTGCAATACTAAGTATATTATTTATTGATTTAATTATTGCTTGTGTATAATAATATTTTTATGGACACACCTCAGAACTAATATATATTGTCGCTTATATATTTTTAGTGCCATTTTATTATATATCTTTTGTTTTCAAAATTTATATCCCGCATGCCTGATTAATGCTTTGAAATACGTACGTCGACTTCACGGAAATTGTGCCACATTATAACTTTATCACGTGGAGAATGTTTATATCAAAACAAGCAAATATATATGAACCGTTTTATTCCATACTCGTGTTTTATAACATTATTGAATGGTGCATAACTAATCGTGTTTTATAACATTATTGAATGGTGCATAACTAATACGATATACTATAATAATTTTGTTTTTGATAGTATACGTTGTGGCCGGTACTAATGATTATTTTATCTACAGTAACTACAGGTCTACACAATTCCATTTTAATTTTTCGGTATGAATTTTTGAACAAAACCTAACGCTCATAACCTAAGTATGCCTCATCGAGTCGTTCACAGCTCTACATAACATCAATTACATATATCTTTTTTCATAATGTTTCATTGTTATTGTTGTATTGTCTTACTAGATAAAAGGGGCGGTCAACCAGATTGCTATATATCGTAAAAAAGAAAAGTTCTCAAATACCGCCATTAAATGCTTTATATTGATAAATTTAAACATTGGATCCAAACATCTCCAGTAAAAAGAAGAAAAAAAAGTAATCCTCAACAGGGCTCGAACCAGGACCCCTGGAGTCCTGGAGTAAAAAAGTAAAAAGTATCCCATTAAGACCACTCGACCATCCATGCTTATACAATGAGTGTTGTATTTTATACTTTATGTAAGCAATCCTCGTAGTTACACAAAATATAACGACAACAACAGAACTTTGCAAATTACCTGGTTGTTGACATTCTCAGTGAAATTTTATTACCGAATATACTGAAAATGTGAACACTAAACAACATTTTTCAATCAAGTAATGTAATATACCAGTCGTGATATTTTTATCATTAAACTAAAATTGTAAAATACACGGCATTTTAGAACTTTTATTTTCTTCGTTATACATAGCAATCTGGTTGCCATTTTACTATGACTATTTAACAAAATGTCATATATAATTTATGCAATCTAGTATGCTAAATTGATGCTCTTTAATTGACGAATACAATACACATCTCAGTTTTGCCGATAGTTTACAGTCTAAACTTGCAAATGATGAAACAATCCTAAGTATTTATATCATATATACTTTTTAAGGTTTTTATTTGCTCAACGAAAGATTCCGGATCTCAATATTATCTTGTTCATTTTTACGCCGGAAGCACATATTAAGGCTGCTTAGGAATCTTTCACTTGAACGTTGTTAGTAACAAAATGAATCTCTCAACATTATGATCTTATTGATACACCTCAATTTCATGGATGTGATTAGTTTCGCTTTCTTTGGCTAGCAACCTGCATTTTTTTGATATCATCAAATGTTTTCTTGACAGCGTTTTTGTTTCCTTGTTTAATAATGTGTTGACTTTTTCTGTGTTTATATCTGTCAATTAATTAGTTTTATTAGTAAATGGGTTGAGATTTTGTTTTTATGGAAATTCTCAGATTCAGGCTTCGTGCAATTCTCATAATCAATATAACGATCAAACAGCATTCTTGCATTAAAACAAAACTTGTTTCAAATTCTTCAAAGGCGTTTCCACTACTATATCAACGATTTCCGTGATTTCTTCAAATTCATCACATTGTAGTATTAAATTAACTTGTGGATCTACAATAAAGCAAGATTAAATTAAATTGTGTGCAAACAAAAAACACAAAATAAATGTATGTGAATAAAATCTTTTACAGACTTTTTTTTAGATATTTGTTACCTGTATTTTTGTTGACATATACAATTATTTGCTGATATTTTTTAATTATTATTCGTTCCTCAAATTGTTAACAAAAATAATGTTAATTGTTTATGAACTGCAATGATGTTGCAAAATGGTTTCGTTCTATACAAGACATCATCATAAATAAGAATGACATATCTATATAATCCGTAAGGGTATAATGTGGACTGTTACACGATCGATTTGATTGTAGCAATAGGACACAATTTGTTAGACAATCGTTATTTTATTAATAACATTTATGGCAGTACATTATAGAAGAATCCAAAATTTCGAAAGAACTCGCACATTTTATATATGTTTCGTGTGTATGTCGACAGCGTTGTATTTTTAGTAAATTACTCATGTGGATATCTACGGCCCTTTGGACTACGAAGTATCTTTTGTAAAAATATGTAAATATGTTGCTTTAATTACATCGATTAAATACAATGCGTCAGTTTGTTCGTTAAACACTGAGATTTGAACTCCAAACAGTTGTGAAGTTGTGTATATTCAGTAACACAGCAATTCAATGACACCCACAGGCATAGAATACTTGTTAAAAACCAATATGAGATTAAGCAGAGTGAAAGCCAATAGCTTTACAGCAATACATCATGCGAGTACAATGCTAACGCATTTCTTAAGAGACGGTCATAAATGTTATTTCAACTTGTTCCATGTTTTAATTATAATGATTTGAACGAGATATATTTAGAGGAAGCTTTTGTGAATGTTTTAAAAGGATCATACGCTATATGGAATTTAATTTTTATTATTGAGAACCACTCCAAAGCATAAGGTATTATAAACAACGTTTAAATTGATGCTCATTTGATATTAATTTTAATATAGTGCGAGGAATATTTTTTCCGAACCAAACGTTTTGTACACTTATTGTTTGCATTTTTATGTTAGCAGATATGATTAAAAAACAAGAACAACAAATGTATAAATACGCAGAATACTATTTAACTTTCGTTTTTGCTTATATACATGAAAGATGTGGAGCTTTTTTATTCAACAAGTATTGCTTTTGTATATTCTTCGTTTCCAGGATAGAACAATATGATAATTGATCAAACTAAATAATTCGTATAAGTACCTCGTGTGTCTGCATATAAAATAATGCATAGTAATGGTAATGTTGATAGTAACTCTAATAGAAGAAAGTGTTTCTACATTTTAGCTTACTGTACCGACTATAGGCACAATATATGATACACAAGTACTACAACCGATACCATATTTATGATCAACTCTTATTTAGAAGACATCCATTCTTTTTTAATAATAGGACACCGCATAATCAAAAAATAAAAATAAAAGTCCACTGTGCTGGATTTTTGGTAGTGGTGGAAATGTTTTCTGAATGGGTACATAAAGCCAAAAGGTTCATGCCCTAAATATAAATAAATAATTATGTAAATAAATAAATCAATAAATAAATTAATTCACATATAAATAAATATGTATAGATAAATATAAATATAAATATAAAAAATAAATAATTAATTAATATTTTTTTTTAAAATAAATAAATAAATAAATAATGAAATATATATATACATATATATATATATATATATATATATATATATATATATATATATCTATATATATATATATATATTTTTTTTTATTATTTTTTTTTATTATATATATTGGCTTTTTTATTGGCTTTTTTATTTGCTTTTATAATAAAATACAACATGACATATATTCAATGTCAGCGTTTGAATATTCTGCGTTTAACTTGTTTTATTTACACCTTTTCATGACAAATGTGATTGCAAGTAGAATTTCCTATGTAAATTTAATATAAAATATTTCGTGAAAGGTCATCGTGTTTTGCAATAATTATAGCAAGAATTTCACATTTTAGGATTGTGATATTGAGTTCAACTTATTCTTTATGTGTTACTTTTATGTAAAAATACGCACGTTCATTATAATATACCGTACAGATCATAATAGTATATGTAGTTGGTAAGCATCATGCAGAGCTTTATGTATATCTTCCTCCTTTTTCGATCTATTAATTCAGTATATTCATTTTCATTTGATTCAATCAAATCCTCATATAATGCAACTTGAGCCATAAAGGACCTATAACCAACAAAACAAAAATGTTACAAAAGTCCTTCCTAGATGTCGATAATGTATGTTTTAAGTATTAATAGGCCGTTAGCCAAGAAAACTTTTGCTCCCCCTCCCCGGGGAATTTTGTAGACCCTAATTTTGTTATCCCCTATATCCCCTGATTCTCACATTGTTTGCAATTGGCTAGCGGGGCATAACGGAGAAATTTAACTTTAAATATATGAGTGTAAACCGTTTTTGAAATTATTTTTTAGATTACCTTTAATACAAAATGCATTCCTTATTAAAAAAAAGATTGTACTAATTCGAAGCCTTCCTCTTATGTTTATATTATAATATTTTCTATTAAAATATAAGTGACACATATATATTTTACATATATCTGTATATTATTCACATACATATTCCTTTAACATACTTATTGTGTGTCAAACATATTATTTCAGATCATAATCACATTATTCTATCAAACAATATGCTAGCAAGCTTGGTAAAATAATGACAATAATCAATGTAACAGTTATTAATCATGATGATAATAATAACAACAAGAGATTGCCATGCAATATGGTCCCCTACCGGTGAAACTCCACCATTGTCAGTATTTGTTTATTTTTTTATATATATTTGTTGCCATAGCAACTATATTTTTTTTACATCGGATCAAAATGAAATGACGTGCATAATCTCCATATGGCCATCTATCCATGTTTCAAGATTCATGAAGAAATATGAAGAAATTTTTAAAGTTATTGCAGGATCCAGAAAAGTGTGACGGACTGACAGACAGACTGACAGACAGACAGACTGACAGAATGAGTGCAAACCATAAGTCCCCTCCGGTTTCACCTGTAGGGGACAATAATAGTGATAATATTATAGTGATGATACAATGTAAAGAGATAGCACACATGGGAATTCAACCCTCAAGCAAATAAAAGACCGATTAATACTCAACTAAAAAGATATTTTTAACCTGATAATTGTATCATCTTGAATATAGTTACTATTATTATTATGATAATTATATAGATAATAATAGGTTAGTGTTGATTATAGATCAGGTTTATCCTGCAAGGCTTAGAAAACAAAAAGCACGAGCCTTGGCGAGTGCTTTTTCGTGTTCGTGCCGAGCAGGATAAACCTGATCAATAATCAACACTGACCTATTATTCTATTTGTCCCACTTTTTATTAAGTAAACCTTTATATTTAAACAAAACTGGATATTTTCGCTTGATATATGACGTCATTTTGTCGAAACAATGACGTCATGACGTGCCGTTGATTATAGCAGAAATATAATCGAAGGGGCTTTAATCAACCGAATTCGCTGTAAAAGTGGGATAAAATGGTTATCATAACAATAATAATAATGATAATTATTATTAATAAAATTATTATATACTTTCAAATCAAAGTGTAACTAACTATTTGCCTTTTTTCATGTTCATAGTAAGGACACAAGAGTTATATCACTGATCATCAAACACTTCATCAAGCAAATTGTCTATTTTAATACTATCATCATTTCCATCCTCATCCTGATTAGTTTTATCCTCTTGCAACTTTGTACAGAGTATGTCACCTAGCTCACTGGGGAAAATGTCACTATCAGTCCACACATATTTGATTGGGTTTTCACCAAGATTCCAGCCACTAGTTTGAACATCAGGCATGCAGGGATATCTTTCATCGGCGTGTAAACAAATATATGTTTGGTAATAAGCACGTGTTGTGTGCATGTCAAGTGTTGCTTTACATTGAAGAAGCAAACTTAAGTCAATAGTGTCGCATGAGCTAAGAGTATTACCTTTGATCTCACTTCTCTTACAGACAGTTTCAGACCGGAGCTTATTTACATCTGAGTAATTTTGCTTTCCATACATATAACAAACACAATTCTCAACTTCCACTTAAAAGTCATAACTACACACCTGTCTTACACCAAACTTGGCAAAGGTACGCATTAAGTCTGTATTTTTCTTGAGAAGCTTTACTGGACCTTCTTTCCCCCTTCTCACAAATGCTCTCACAGTATCGCAACAAGTAAAGCTGTGAATTACGTGTAACACTGAATAAAAGTAGTTTACTTTTGCTTTTACAATCTTTTCTATGTCGACGAGTCTTCGTCTGTTTCCAGTTTCCATGTCAAATAGGATTGAACACTGGTCTCCGATACCTACCCGGTAATAATAAGCACTTATACATCTGTGTCGGGTGATCTCACAATTATTGTTTTGGTGTCAAGTTTAAATTCTTGTGCATGGAGTGCAAAATAATTATTGTATCTGCTTCCTCTTGAGTCGACAACGGCGATGTGTCTGGAAGTACCTCATTTATCAGTCTGTCATATCTTGTAAGCAGACAGTATCGTTCACCAAGAACATAATACATTTGGCGATCCTAATGTTGTTCTGCATATGTGTCAGTACTCCATTGTTCCAATAGTGTGTTTTGTTAAAGTCGTGTGAAAGAAAACTTGTCCACTCCTTAGGCGTTTTGGTTTTTGCACCTTATAATAGAAATGATGCTGATGATTTTACTGCAGTTTCATGATATGTATCTGTAACAAAATCACGACCATACTTTGTAAGGTGATCAAAAACTATCTTGGCTTCTTCTTGATACCAGGCTGTGTAGTACTGCGTTGCCATCAATGATATTGGTAACATCGTTATTTAGTGTTGGTTCGATTTGTCGCCATATAATATAAGAGCTATGCTTTATTCGTTTTCACTGGCATTCCATCAGCTATTTCCAAAGACCAAGGAACTTGAGAAAGTGGATAAGAAAGTGTCCGTTCAAGATCAATATCATTCTGAATTGAAAGAAGGATCGAGTGTGCCCTTATGTTGCGTTCAGCTTCAAATTGTGCCAGTTTGTTACTAGAACTTCTAATTGACTTACTCACTTCGGATGCAGCAAATGTCTTAAGTTTGTTTCGCTTGACAGAATCATGTAACAATGCATTCTTTTCAATGAGACAACCAGTGATAAAGGCTTCCATAGAAGCACAACCAGTATCTACTGCCTTAAGAATGTTGACAGCTGCTTTAGGTTCAGCAAAAACACCAGATGATAAACAATACAACTTATTCATCGCATCCTCCACATCATCTGTGTTTTGACATCTTATTTTGAGTTTATAAGTTGCTTTTTGATTATTGTATCAAGAAGGGTGGTGTTTGAGAATGTAGCTAAGGTATATTTCCTTTATCATTGTGAGCCGTTCCATATGATGTCCTAGGATCATATGCTCGTTAGCATAATTACATATGTACTTGAAAGCTTCACTGTGCACTGATTGGAAAATGCTTGCTCCTGAGCCTTCATCATTTGAATGGCGAGTCAAAGATCTTGTATAATTTCTACTGCAAGCATTATGGTACATTGCTCTACGGGAAATAGCGTTTTTATCCCGAACTTCACAAAGCACCCGCTTATCAAACTTTTGAATCGCTGATAGCTCAACTGATTCTTCAGCACATTTTATAGCACATTTATTTAAATTTTGCTTGAACCCCTTTACTTTGATAATACTTTTGTCACAAAAAAATGCAACAATCGACTGGAAACAGACCTACTGGTAGCATTTTAGGATATACGCATTTACTTTTATGTAGAGGGCTGATTGTTATCATCATCAGGTAATAAATGTACCCGCTTTGGAGCATGCCTTGGATTGGTGAACAACTGGTTACTTCACCTGTGCATTCCATGTATTTTACAATCCAATTTGCGGGCAAATTACTAGTAAAGTGTTCTGGTCTATGTTTTGAAGATTTGTGTTTCGACCTTGTTTTTGCAACATCTTTAAGTTTTTGTAAACTATAATCTGTTAGTAAATGCACCTCTTCCTTTACTGTACTTTCAAAATGAACAATTCATAGCTCCCTCTTATGTATCTTTTGGCTAGATTTCAAGTTCTATGATAGTTATAGGTTAAAAGGGTTTTCCATAATAAGTTTCTGAAAAGAGACAATTAAGAGACTTTCTTCCATTTTACAGGCACTAGTACTATTTGAATACTATTACACTTCCTTTTAAAAAGGCACAACATACCTAGATGCCTAGATGTATTTCATGGAACATTTTCTTTATTGACAGCCGTATAAAGAATTAAATAGTACATGTAGCAAGGATTTCACGTGTAGAATTACTCTTCTCACTGTATATAATTTACTAGCAAGATTAATTATATATAGAAAACAACTGTTTAATTATGTTATTGTACATTTTTTAAAATAGTATTTTATTTTAATAATTTCGCAAAAGACTCACAGTATTGTCAAATAAAACGGTATTTACTTATGCACATATTATTTTGTTCCTCTCTTATTAACAGTTTAAGTTCAAATGAAAATTGCTATGGAATGTGTTGTCTGTATTATTTCAGGAAGGAACAGCAATTACATTTTCTTGAATATATAATAAACAGAGAGAGCTATAAAAATCTGATCATAATATTAACTCTTGAAACAAATATATAGACCCAATTGAACTAATTTATCAACAGAGCCTGAGGTGTGATAAATTTACTTGCATTCCTTGCACTACAAATAATGCAGTATGAAAACATAACAGTTGAAACATCATATTTCGGCTTTATTATAACTCATTTTTGAAAAAAAACCCATAAAGATGTATTTCTGATTTACTCAAACTTATCAAATACTTAGGTAAAAGATTCCATTTACTTTTTCATGACATTTTGAAAGTCCAAATTTTGGTTTTGTCTGTAGAAATTCAATATAATGAACTGATCCAAACAAATGGACGTAATTGTTTTGTAAAAAATAGTTAATATTTACAATTTGTATGTATCAAAGATACACTATATAGGTAGATTTGTCATTCACAATGTCTAAATTCAAAAGAATGTGTTTGTGCAGCAGTTAATTTGCAAAAATATTGCTTTAAAAGAATAAATAGCAGCAGTATTGCAAATTGAACATAGTAAAAAGGCAAAATAAGGGGTATGCGTTTCATAACTCTGTAAAGCACCAACAGAATTTTGCAAACTTTTGCCAGGGAATGCCAACCACCTAGAGGGTTAAGAAAAACATAACCTTGAAAATTCCTCCTGGGGCGGGTACAGGGTCATAATGCAACTCAAGGTCTATAACCTATTGCTGCGTATAACAATTAAGCAAGTGCGATTGAAATTTCCAGGAACTGTGTAACACAGAAAACATGTTTATTAACGTAATCGGCCAGGTAGTGACCTCGTGCATGGTGCTTTATGTTAAGTAATTTCTAGTGAAAAGCGGTGATACAACTAATGCATTTCCTATTATAGCAATTTGCCTGATTATTCTCTTGTCGATAATATTCAATTAAATGCCACACACTCGTTACAAAAGCCCTTATGGGACATTACTTCTAATGCATTCTTTATGGGACATTACTACTAATGCATTCTAATTGTTTTGTCAGCAAAACAATCATGGTGGGTGGCGATTGTATAAAGACATTAAATATGAGAAATGTGTTGCTGTAGCAGCAGGTGAACTACAATTTGTCTATTATGTTAATGATAACGAATCTGCATGGGACAATGTTCTCACGAAGGAAGTCTTGATATAGTGTGTTGAATTAGACAGTGTATGACTTCCAAATGATTATTGGTGTTCTTTCTAATGTCGCCTAGAGACAAGGTGAGCACGAATAAATATTAGGTTAGGAGTTGCATATTCTTTCTAATACATTCACACATGCGTTTTATCACCAATAACACATGAAGTGTCGCTTGCAAACAAGAAGAGTTACCAGCCAGAGGTTCTTTTTTTGTAGCAAATGTCACCAAAAAGATATCAGATTTCAAAACAAATGACAAGCATACGCGATTTGGCACAATTCAAGGCATCGGAACGCTCATTCTGAAGGTTTAAACCGCCTTGATACATTTTGTTCTATGTAAGAGACAAGTTGGGAACGTTGTAATTAATACAAAAACAGCATTATGTGTATCAGTTAATGCTTAAACAATGTAGATTTATTGAAAAGCATAATGTTTGTCGTGAGTGAAAAAGTAAATATTTTCTGCACCAATAATATTCTGAACATACGTTATCATAATAACGATATGAGAATTTATTTGAAGTTACCAACATTTAAATCGTGCTGGAAATCATAACTATCTATATAATTTCTCTGTTCCATGCACACATTTATATGCAAACATTAAGCAAATATTGCAATAAAATCGATCGTTTTGGCCTAGGAAGGTTACGTTTGACAAGAAATACCACTACTATTTCAATAATGTTTTTTTCATAAAACTAATTTTAATTCAAATATTCCCATATTGCATTCTAATACATGTACTAATATTTGAAAATGAACCATTCATTAATATCTCTAAGCACTTCCTGTATATATTTTAAATGTTTTGCACAAGTTTATTTAAATCTTATGAACAAATTAGATTACAGCGGTATGTAAAAACATTTAGGTATATCATCCGAATAGGTCAATACCAATTGGCGGATTTATCGAATTGCATGTTCTGATAAATAGTATCGTTTAAGATAATACATTCTTATGGAATGTGCATTATAACGTCTGCAGCTCAAAGCCGTTTCAAAGCAAGACTATCAAAGGTAATGAACACCCGTGTTAGTCACTGATGTGGAAATTAACGACAAAGCTCTGCCCAACGTTAGGCAGACGCTAAATGATGCATTTATAGCTATGGCTCTTCAATATGAACCTTGTACTGACCTTTTTGCATGAATATATGAAATAAAGTAAGGCTAAATACGTTATTTGTCGTACCGGAAGCGTCTTAAATATATTGCAGCTTACCACACAAAGTATAATGTTCAACTCTTGCCTATACTGCACAAAGTTATTGCTTACGGACTTCACAATAGCCAGGTCAATATCGAACTTTATACTGTATAATTGATTGATGTACTCGGATGTTAAAATTACGTGATATTGCACCATATACCCGTGTAGCTTTGAAACGGTCAATATATCTGTTATTTTTATTAACATGGAATTAAGCAACACGATGCTTTTCAAAAAATTGTAAGCTACAACAAGAAACAGTCAACAAGCTAAGTGAATACAAAGGCACGTGGTATACAATTTAACATTACCAGTTCCACAAGATTTTTTAGAACTTCGATGGCATCACTTATTTGCGAAATATTTGAGCGCGACACACGATATGCTTATACATGTTTATGTATTAAAGGTAAAGCTTCATCGTTAATGAGGTAATTACTTTGATGCATAGTTTATATGTTACCTTGTTTAAAATACGATTGTTTTGAAACTACTTATTGATAATGCTTTGATAAAATCGTTTGAGCGCCATACACTACTAATATTCGACAATGCCATTTATTATACGGCGTGTACAGCAACAAAACCCTTTGTTACATAAGCAAATCAAAGATTAAACAACTAAGAATACAACATTTTAAGTCTGTCTTAAAACTTTTCATGGCATTCTTATTAAGAGCAATCATGATCATCTGTAAAAGAGTTAACCCTTTGCATGCTGGGTAATTTGTCGTCTGCTAAAATTTTGTCTGCTGAATTTCTCAAATTAGCATTTTCTTCGATTTTTTTCAAAGAATACTATCAGAATAGCAAACAGTTTGGATCCAAACTGTTTGCAAAGGCCTTCAAAATTCGGTTCCCGCACTGAAAGAGTTAACATACAACCGTTTTACGAAGAAAAATAAAAGTTCAGACATATCTCAGCTTGTTAGTTCGGTACATACATAACACAACCAATTTTGATTTTTGTATCCATGTGCTGTTGGTGTGTATATTAACATGTTATGAGCATTCGAAGGATAGAATGGATTCTAAAGCACGAAAATGCATAGTACACAAGAAATTTGTGGGAATAAAATCATGCATCTAAACAGGCCTATTATGCATCGAGGCCTTTATCATAGTTGATGATATCTTATTAAATTCAAATAAATAACGCAATAATCTTTGAGTCTGCCGACATGAAATATATACATATTTATAAACAATTGTATTGATTTGAAAAATACTACATAATCAATAGTGCATTTAAACACTGTGTATACTGATTTTTTTTAGTGGACCAAATGAGATATCGAAAAAGTCGTTGATTAAATAGAGACAAAAGTATCTTAACATCGATACATATTTGTTATGAATAAAAACAAATTGGTACTTTCAAGACATGTTAATGGTTTGCTGACGAAAATTTATTTTCGCCATCATTACATGATGGCGAACCATTACATCATGGCTCTGTTCGCCATGATTGTTTGATGAAATGATTAATCAGCCCATTACAATCAATATCAATACTAAGCCTCCCTCCCCCGCCCACAAGTAAGACTTGTGATTTCCTTCATCGGAATGCAAATAAAAGTGCTATTTGGTTACAAATCGTGTTCTAGCTAGCGTCGTACTTTTTTAGCCTTTGCGGCTAGTTAACTTCATGTAAAAACTGTTTGTGAAAATTAATCTCCAGTTGATTCCAGAGAATGACAAGTTAACGGATTCAACTTTGTCTTTGTTTCATATAACAAGCCTAGAATTCCCCGGAGACCGCATCGATCTTTAAATTGATCAAAAAGAGGATTTTTTTTTATTCAATGACAGCACATCGTAATTCATTTAGATGGTTTGAATTATGAGGTGTACACTGTAAACCGTCACCAACATTCTATAAAAACTATAGCTATGCAATTAAGTTTATGTTGCTTGAGTATTCTATACTTTTGTCATTTCGATAATAAGCATTACCAGAGTGATAAATCAATTTTCATGTCATTAAGTTTGTATCTAAGGTTCTTTGTAAATCGCTAACACGTGTTCATTAAACAATGACATCAACTCATACTACCTGCTGATTGTGTGAATATTAGAGCACGCAATGTATATGCCCTCGCATGCACACATTCGCTACAGAACCCGCAACTTCATTTAAAATTTGTTAATCATAAATATTTTGTGCATAAAATACTCGTGCATTATAAACATCCTGTGAAGAAATGACAGTTATAGCAGTCGAACTAAGCTGGAAAGCAAGCTTCTGAACCGAAAACGGTAGTTTAAAAAAAATGTATCTAATTTGTAAATATCGCCCCATTCGTGCAAACAGGTACTATGTGCCTTCTAATTTCAATGTCACATGGTGCCTTTTTGCACCAAATTGGGCGATATATATCTCATTCCCTGTGAACCCGATACTACTCGGGTTATACTGTTAAAGAGGGTAAACGGAGTTCAGCTGTTCGGACAGGCAATGATATTCTTTATTTAAAGATATAGACTAGATACATAAGGAAAGCGGATTAGACTACGGTTTCACGATTTTCTCGATTATTTATTAAAAATTATGAAAGAAAAACGCCCTTTTAAGTCTTGAACGCAATAATGAATTAAAATATTGGTTCTACAGGTTTACTTTATTCAAGCGATGTTGAACATTTTAAAAATTGAATATAATACCTAATGAAAAGAATCTGGTTTCCGTGTGATGTATTTGTCATACCTGTGAAATGTTCAATAGATTTATTATTTTGAAATCATTAGGATATGTTTGTAGTTAAAGTATGTAACACCAACAAGAATAACAAACACAAATTGTGAACAAAACAGGGTTTTTAATGAATGATTAAACTATTTTAAATAATGTACTCATTAACTTACTCCCTCACTCCCTCACTCACTCCCTCCCTCACTCACTCACTCCCTCACTCACTCACTCACTCACTCACTCACTCTCTCCCTCACTCACTCACTCCCTCACTCATTCCCTCCCTCCCTCCCTCCCTCCCTCAATCAATCAATCAATCAATCAATCAATCAATCAATCAATCAATCAATCAATCAATCAATCAATCAATCAATCAATCAATCAATCAGTTTCTTCGTTCATTAGTTCACTCATTCATTCGATTATTCGCTCACTCACTCACTCATAAATAATTACATTAATAAATACATTGTTCTTTCTTTCTTTCCTTCTGTCTTTCTTTCTGAATTTCTGTCGATCTGTCTGGCTTTTATTTCTGTCTGTCTGTCTTTCTTTGCTTCTGTCTGTCTGTCTTTCTGTCTGAATGTATATCTGTCTGTATGTCCGTCCGTCTGTCCGTCTATCGGTCTGTCCGTCCATCTCCCCATCTCTATCTCTCTCTCCCTTTTACTGTCTCTGTTTTGTTTTTAAATTTTCATAAGCAGGTACAATAATCTTGTACGATCATTTTTATCAATCGAAAATGCTATAATAAACTGTTCAAAGTCCTTTCACAGCCAGAACGGAATCTTAAATGAACGCCATTGTAATCCGTGATCTGGAATAAACATAACTTGCAGACCAACGTGCAATGTACATTCCATGCTGAATCCCTCATTAACGGCCGTGATGCATATTATTATCCGTTTCATTAGAACTGTATTATTGAGCCATCATACGGGTGTTATAATTATGTGCTGTCGGATCGTAAAGGTGTGCTGATTAGACACGCGCCAGACCACTGATTTGAAAAGGTATGTTTATTAACAATATGATATTTCATAAATCCTTCTTTTTTTACTAATGTTAGTAACACCAAGAGGTCAAGACAGGCATGCGGTATGAAATATTACTTTTGCTGCTGGGCTAGTTCTTACGTTTATCTTTAAGGACACCAGTAGTTTGCTTACTTTACGAGTTCACCCTTCATTGTAATTATAGCAATCGCTTTACGCATAGTTAATGCGTTAACTTGTTAAAATACAATTAGTTTGCTGTTCATTTATTCATGAACCCAAAATGCCTTGAGCGCCTTACACAAATTATGATCGCAATTTATGATACTGCTTAGACAAACTTTAATATGCAACGACATAAACCTTTATTTATTTTAGGAATCCAGATTTTTTTAATTTGAATTTAAAAAACACATAAAAATGTATTTTATCGATAAACTGTTTGTATTTATAATTATAGATTAATTTCTTTTTTAATACTCTAAGTATGAATGAAAAAAATATGTCGCATATTATTATTTGCGTAGGAATTAAGCCAAAGTTAGATGATGTATCTTAAAAATATGTTATGCAGCAGGGACCGTTATGTTACAGGCATCGCGTCAATTCAAAGCAATAATGCAATAATTTTCGTATTTAACTGATTAAACTTATATTGACGGTTTCAATGAATGGAGCGATCATGCACCATTGTGCTTTACCTTGTGTTGTAATAATGTTACTACCAATATAATTGACAATGAAGAGATTAAGTGTAAGTGGGGTGTCAATTTACGGGAGCATTTTCGCTCTGGTATTTATGATAATCTAGAAACGTTTAATGAAATTATACAAAATACAGATTGTTTGAATAGAGATCCGTAAATACTATGCTTAATAAATTTACGGATACAGTGAGAAGTAAAGCAGATCATTTGCTTGCCCAAAATTGTCATTTTAAACAAGATGTTTGTTTCAGTACGTCACCTGTACATGCACGTAACTGGTTTGATCCAGTTTGTAAAAGAGCTCGCAATAGTTATTTGCATGCCCTTAGACAGTTCAATTAAGATAAGTCGCAAGAAAATCGTGTATTTTTATGTGAACGTAAAAAGCATTATAAAGGTATTATTCGGAAAAAAAAACGCAAGTTACAAAAAGAAAATTAATAAGATTGAGGATCTTAGAAGAAAAAACCTAGAGACTTTTGGAAACACTTTAGAACAAAAACTAAAAATAAATCTGGAAATTTACCTTCAGATGCTTTTCGAGACTTTTTTAAGAACTAAGGAGGAAATGTTTTTAATTGTGAAAATGATGAATCTGATTTTTTTATATTATTTCGGACGCCAAATTCGTATTTCGAAAAGGACATTCTACTGTAGATGCAATATTTATACTTCAGTCATTAGTTCAGAACTATATGTTTGAAACTAAACGTTTGTATGCTATTTTTGTCGATATGTTGAAATGTTTTGATTCTATTAATAGAAACGGTCTTTGGTTGAAAATGTTTAAATCGGGAATTCAGGGTAAAGTTTTACGAGTTGTTAGAGATATGTTTAACAATGTTAAATCATGTGTTAAGTCATGTTCTTCATTTTCTGATTATTTATCATACTCAGTTCTTGGAACTTTATCTCCAAGATGATATTAATGCAGGCATAAATTTAGATGATATTATGATTTTATTTCTTTTGTTTGCTGACGACATGGCTATTATAGGTGAAAATCCAACATAAATTCAAAACCATTTAGACCATTTGCACACGTACTGCAATATTTTTGATGTTATCGTTTATAGCATTAATTGTTAAATATATTCTTAATGTTGTAATCTAAAAATAATGTGCCCTAGACCTTTTCATGTATTGATTCTTTATTAAACAACTTATGGAATTCAATACTGATCACATGTCATGCCTTTTTATATGTTACTATGTTTTGATCATGTATACTCATGGACTGTTCGTCTATTGTATATATTGAATAAACCGATATTAAAAGTTAGACTTAATACATGTAATAATATGGTGTATGGCGAACTTGGGGGATATCCGCTTTATATACATAGATATGTAGGTATACTGAAATATTGGTTTAATCTGCAGTCAAGCGACAACATCATTTTAAAATATGTGTACAACGAAGTCGTTTGATATTGTGAAAAGGGTTGCACAAATTGTGTATATAATGTTAAAAAGATGTTAAATGATTATGGTTTTCCAGACGTATTCGAACATTCGCATGCCTTTGATATGCAATCAATTTTAGAATTGTTTACATTTAAACTTAAATGGTACACTGCTGTGAACGAAAGCTCTATGATGGTTATGTACAGGCAATTTAAAAGCATCTCTAGTATATAAACCATATCTAAATATTCTACCTAAATAATTGAGAGCATATGTTAGTAGATTACGTTTATATGTACACCCTTTGAGAATTAAAACGGGTAGATACGCTAGAAATGTAGAGAAAAGATACTGCATGTTCTGTGATTTAAATTACATTGAGGATGAGTATCATTTTATTTGTGTATGCCATTTGTATAATGATTTTAAAAAATTAAAAAGTAAAAAAAAACAACTATTATATCAAACCATCTGTTTATAAATATTTGAATTTGTTAAAAACGGTGGATAAAATGGAACTTATTAATCTGTCACTATTTGTCAAAAACGCGCTATCTATACGATCATGACTGATTAATGATATGTCATAATTAATATATTCATCTCCTGTATACGTATGGTGTATGTCATATATTTCCAACTGCATTTGTAACAATATTATTTTAAAAACCACCAGTTTTGCTTTTTGTGTTTTTTTTATCTTACATTTTATCTGCTTATTTATTTTTTGTATAAAATCACGTGACAATATATATGTGCGATGGTATATATAAAGACGATGTACTTTGTATACGTATCGAATAAAAAACTCTGTCTGTCAAAAAATTAATCTGTCATTATTTGTCAAAAACGCGCTATCTATACGATCAAGGCTGATAAATGATATGTCATAATTAATATATTCATCTCCTATATACTTATGGTGTATGTCATATATTTCCAACTGCATTTGTAACAATATTATTTTAAAAACCACGAGTTTTGCTTTTTGTGTTTTTTTTATCTAACATTTTATCTGCTTATTTATTTTTTGTACAAAATCACGTGACAATATATATGTGCGATTGTATATATATATAGACGATGTTCTTTGTATACGTCTCGAATAAAAAAACTCTGTCTGTCAAAAAAAATCAGTAAAGTTTTATTTGAACCTCCGTTTTTGGAGTAACTAAGCACACTTCAGCATATGTGTTTAAAGCCAACTACATTTGACTTAGGTTTCCTTCCTTCATTTAAAACAGTGTACATCAATGAACAATTGTATGGTGATTTAACACTTTATTGAAATTAACCCATTTATGCCGAGCGTCTAGAAAAAAAGGCCATGGCAAACAGCATATACCCAGATGAGACGCCGTGTAATGAGGCGTCTCATCAGGGTCTGCGCTGTTTGCTTTAAGGAATTTCTGTAAGAAATATTCTAAATTTAGAAATTAATATACTAGACAACCCTAATAACTTGATCCAATTTAGAAAGATGGGAAGAGTCCACTAGGCATAAATGGGTTAAGAAAATAATACAAAAGTCTAAAATAAGCTCTGTTACTGAAACTTTCGTTTCCATAAGCTATTAACATTGACCAATGCATCACTGTGTCGCATCCGGCCTTCAGAGAGAATACATTTCCAGTAAATGGGTTTTGGTTATTGCGTAAATGTCTAAGGATTCCGTAGATTTTTATTGCATGTAACACTCAATGACTGCTCTGTTTTCCGAAATAAACGTTACATTTAGTGCAAAGCGGGAACTGTTATTTTAATCAATGACTTCAAATAGCAATACATTTATATTTTTTTAATTATCAGTGTTATCCGTCACCTACACGCACTAGCACCAACAGCATCGAAATTTAATTTAAGTTCTAGTTTTCTAGAGTTGTATTATTCTTACATCTATCTCATGGCCTTGTACTAGAAAAATATGGGTATGCCCATGTCGATGATGTTTCTAACAGTTTTAATGATAATATAAATAATGATGATGATAATATTACTATGAATGAATAATAATAACATAGAGGATAACTGTAGGATTCGGTGGAATATCGATTTTAATTCACGAATGATCATAGAAAATATATTTTTTTCTGAGCACGAGTAAATTAAAATCGATATTCCACCGAATCCAACAATTTTCTTTTTATTTTATGCTTTTTTTCACAGTTTATATACATTGTTAAAGAGTTTAACGTAAGAATTTCGCTTTGATAATGACGTCATTTCATCAAAAAATGACGTCATTTTACAGTAAAATTATCGATAATTTTCACTGTTAATTTTCACTGTTTGAAACAGTGAACTTATCAGTTTTAATTCAATATTTCTCTATAAACCACCGGAAAGCATTAAATAAAAAATAATAATTTTAATGATTATACTATCAATAATAACGAAAACGTGATATTGTTGGATCAATGAAAAGCCTTCGTTGAAAATATTAGTACTTTAAATATCGAAGACATATACCAGTCCGGATATTTTTATCAATATGAACTAATAATTGTAAAAAATACGGTAATTTAGAACTTTTCTTCTAAATCGCGGTTGACTTTCCCTTTAAAAAGCAAAAGTAAACTATACAATCGTATAACATTAGAAAAAAAAGAAAATTAAAAAATACAAACAGCAGATGGTTCAGGAAAACTATTTCAGGAAGACACGCAATAAGAGTGATGCAAATAATGCTTCAAAGGAAAATCACTTTAAATGACGACGACACTGTATTTGATTTTATTAACGACGAACCGGAACCACAGCGAGCAGCTACAATTCATACTCATGAATTAATTATCCCCACGCTTTTTGAAAAAAAGGTGGGGATATTGTGGTTATCTCCGCCGTCCGTCCGTCCGTCCGTCCGTCCGTCCGTCTGTCCGTCCGTCCGTCCGTCCGTCCTGGCCACTATCTCCTCCTACACTAAAAGCACTAGAACCTTGAAACTTACACACATGGTAGCTATGAGCATATGTGCGACCCTGCACTATTTGGAATTTTGATCTGACCCCTGGGTCAAAAGTTATAGCGGTTGGGGTGGGGCCGCGTCAGAAATTATCACTCATTTTTTTAGGTTATTTTACATTTACTTCTTTATTTCTACACCGATTCACTTCAAATTGATACTGGACCTCTCTTATGACAATACGGTCAATCTCAACCATGCATGGCCCCATTCCCAACCCTGGGGCGCCCCGCCCACATAGGCCACACCCACCAAAAATTTCCATTTACTATAATTTTTTCATTTCTACACGGATTCACTTCAAATTGATACTGAACTATGTTATGACATTAGGGTCAATCTCAACTATGCATGGCCCCAATCCCAACCCTGGGGCGCCCGCCCACATAGGCCACACCCACCAAAAAATTCCATTTACTTTAACTTTTTTATTTCTACACGGATTCACTTCAAATTGATACTGAACTTCCCTTATGACATTAGGGTCAATCTCAACTATGCATGGCCCCATAACCAACCCTGGGGCCCCGCCCACATAGACCACACCCACCCAAAATTGCCTTTACTATAATTTCTTCATTTCTACACCGATTCACTTCAAATTGATATTGAACTTCTCTTATGACAATACAGTCAATCTCAACTATGCATGGCCCCATTACCAACCCTGGGGCGCCCCGCCCACATAGACCACACCCACCCAAAATTGCCTTTTACTATAATTTCTTCATTTCTACACCGATTCACTTCAAATTGATACTGAACCTCTCTTATGACAATACGGTCAATCTCAACTATGCATGGCCCCATTACCAACCCTGGGGCCCCGCCCACATAGACCACACCCGCCCAAAATTGCCTTTTACTATAATTTCTTCATTTCTACACCGATTCACTTCAAATTGATACTGAACTTCTCTTATGACAATACGGTCAATCTCAACTATGCATGGCACAATTACCAACCCTGGGGCGCCCTTCCCACATATGTCACACCCACCCAAAATTGCCTTTTACTATAACTTCTTCATTTCTACACCAATTCACTTCTAATTGATGATGAACTTCTCTTATGACAATACGGTCAATCTCAGCTATGCATGGCCCCATTACCAACCCTGGGGCACACCTAGGTCAAACATTCGGCGTGGGGATACGCGTCGGCCTCTGCCGCGCCATTTCTAGTTAATATTGAGATAACCTGCGAAGAAGTAATATATTGTGTCAATTTGTTAAACAACAACAAAGCATGTGGCATTGATATTATTTTGAATGAACATATTAATTTCAGCATTATTTCCAATTACGAAAAATGTGTGTGTACAATAATTTAAATTAGTATTTATCCCTGGCATTGTACCTGGTAACTTGACAATATGATTAATTAATCCAATTTATAAAAATAAAGGGTCTTCTAACTTCAGACCAATCACTGAATTGAGCTGTGTGTGTACATTATTCATCTCAGTCTTAAGCATATGTTTAGAAAAATTATTTTGAGATAAGACATTAAGAGGTTAACCGGTTAACTTTGTATTTTAGTATCACGATTATCCTCTGTAAATTGTTTAAAATTATAAATACCTCGGTATTTAATTTTATATGAGTTGCTTTTTTCCCGAGACAAAACATATCTAGCCGAAAAACAAATATTTAAATCTATGTACTGTCTTATTACTACATGTAATGATCTCGCTTTAAAAATATTTATGACGATTGATCTATTTTACAATATGTTTAAACTAGCAATGGCTCGGTAGAGGTCGACGCGTATCCCCACGCCGCATATTTGACCCAGGGGCGCCCCAGGATTGGTGATGGGGCCATGCATATTTGAGATTGACAGTATTGTCATTAAAGATGTTCAGTAAAAATTTGAAGTAAATCGGTGTAGAAATGAAGAAGTTAATGTAAAATAACCTACAAAAATGAGTGAAAATCTCTGACCCGGCCCCACCTCAACCCCAATACCTTTTGAAACAGTGGTCAGATCAAAGTTTCAAATAGTGCACTGTCGCACATATGCTCATAGCTACCATGTGTGTAAGTTTCAAGGCTCTAGTTCTAATAGTATAGGAGGAGATAGTGGCCAGGCCGGACAGACGGACAGACGGACGGACAGACGGCGGAAATAACCACATAATAGATTTCAAAATCTAAACGCGGACCCTACGTTCAAGGTCAAGGTCACAGGGTTCAAATATTTTATGCGCATGGACAGGTCTTGTCCAGATGCACATGGGTATCAAATATGAAAGCAATATCTGAAGGGACACAGACGTTATGTGCTGTTTTGTATCGCGGTCGCAGATTTCGAAACCTGAACGCATCAATTTATAAAAATAAAGGGTCTTCTAACTTAAGGCCAATCACTGAATTGAGCTGTGTGAGTACATTATTCATCTCAGTCTTAAGCATATGTTTAGAAAAATTATTTTGAAATAAGACATTATTGGCAAGCACCATAAGGGTTTCAACAGCTGGCAATATGCGCTGATAAATATTCGCAGAACTCAAAAGAGAAAATAGTTTGTGCAATTATTGATTTAAAGGCTGCATTTGATACGATCAATAGGTGATTTTTGTGGTACAAGTTAGGCCAGTACAGTATACGTGGAAAGATCTTATATATTGTTAAAATTATGTACAACACCGCCAAATCATGTATCATGTGTAAATATAACTATTGTCATTTTCATTTGGAGTGATGCTAGGAGAAAAGGTAACCCCCTACTGATCAACTCTTCTTGAACGACATACATTCATATTACTATAAATCAATTATGTACACGGATTGAATTTTCGTATTCAGTCAAACGAAAACGAAATGTTTTTTGTCAAACTCTGTGAATTGTTGTAAGCCTAACGACCCTGTTATCGTTGCAGGGACAACCAATGATCTCCAAAATTGTTAAAATGTGTAATTTCAATGTTTTGACGTATGGAAACTAACTGACAACACAGACACGTAAAAAATTAATGTATAAGCAGAGGTTAACCGATTAACTTTGCATTTTAGTATAACGATCATTCTCTGTAAATTGTTTAAAATTATAAATACCTCGGTATTTTATTTTATATGAGTTGCTGTTTTCCCGAGACAAAACATATCTAGCCGGAAAACAATTATTTAAATTTATGTACTGTCTTATTAATACATGTAATGATCTCGCTTTAAAAATATATATGACGCTTGATCTATTTTACAATATGCTTAAACTAGAAATGGTGCGGTAGAGGCGGACCCGGCCCCACCTCAACCCCAATACCTTTTGAAACAGTGGTCAGATCAAAGTCCCAAATAGTGCACTGTTGCACATATGCTCATAGCTACCATGTGTGTAAGTGTAGGAGGAGATAGTGGCCAGGCCGGGCGGAGAGACGGACGGACAGACGGCGGAAATAACCACATAATAGATTTCAAAATCTAAACGCGGACCCTACGTTCAAGGTCAAGGTCACAGGGGTCAAATATTTTATGCGCATGGACAGGTCTTGTCCAGATGCACATGGGTACCAAATATGAAAGCAATATCTGAAGGGACACAGACGTTATGAGCTTTTTTTGAATCGCGGTCGCAGATTTTGTAACCTTAACGCTGACCTCAAGTTCAAGGTATAGGTTACAGGGGTTAAAAATTGTATGCGCATGGTAAAGTGTTTTCTAGATACACATGCATACCAAATATGAAAGCAATACCTAAAGGGTCACAGTAGTTATGAGCCTTTTTCGAATCGCGGTCGCAGGAAAATATCTGATCCGGCCCCACCCCAACGCCCATAACTTTTGACCCAGGGGTCAGATCAAAAATCCGAATAGTACACCGTCGCATATTTAGTAAACCCGCGTTTATCCGGAAACGTCCGTTCCGGTAGAAATTTCCGGATTAACGAATCATCCGGATTATCGAACCAGTGCCGTTTCAAGCGTTTAATACTTACTTTAAGACATACACCTTATGTTTATCTACATTTACATACTTATTTCGCATCAAGAACGATATTTTATTGTTACGCAGACCTTAATTTTGTTATCATTTAGTTTAAAAAATCAAATGCAAAAATGCGTAACCGAATTGAAGTACATGTACACATTATGAGGACTGCGTGTATATCGTGTGATACTGCCGCAGTGAATAGACGTTGCGATAGGTGGCACGCGAGCTGTAAGCTGGTGACGTCACAGAGTTACAACTCAAGGGTGTTGAAGGGAAATGAAAGTTAAATAAACTGTTACATTTTCTGAATAAGCATGTAATTTTAAGTGTTTAACAGTTTTGTAATGACGGTCAGATTCTAATCAGCGTCTTAATTGGTCGCGTGTTCAGCTCATTAAAAACATTAAAGAAAATCAAACATCAAACCAAGTGTGTTATTTAAGATGCATTGTGTAATGCCGACATCAATTTAAGTTAAAGTAAAGTCGGAGTCGAATCATGTTTAGTCACGTATTTTAGCTATTATCACGCCTAAACACAATAGTATTTGCCGCCTCGGTCATCGCACTTTTGTTTAAACGACAGGTTGGCCATTAAGCCTAAAACAACAATACTTCACGCCTCGGTGATTGCGCCTTTGTTTTTACGGCGGAGGCCCCATGTTGGGAAGCATCCGGATTAACGAGAAATAATAACAGCTAAATACACAGATCGTTGTCGCGAAATTTATGTCCGGATCCGGAACGCGAGTTTCCGGACTAAACGAGGTAAAATACTGCTTAATAAATCCGTTCCCATTGACTTTCGTCCAGATCGCGGGTTTTCCGGACTATCGAATTACGGATAAACACGGGTTCACTGTATGCTCATAGCTACCATGTGTGTAAGTTGCAAGGTTCTAGTGCAAATAGTATAGGAGGAAATAGTGGCCAGGACGGACTTACGGCGGAGATAACCACATAATCCCCACTTTTTCTCCGATAAGCGTGGAGATAACTATTATTTTGTATGGCTGGAACATTTTGGGGTTTCGGAATAACTATGTATTAGAAAATGTTAAGCTGAGGTTTCTTCAAATCCTATTAGGGTTAAAGGCCAGTACGGCATCGTGTGTTATATTCGGAAAATGGAGTAAAGCCCCTCAATATGTATATTGCAACTATAACGATTTCCTTATGTCTAAAATATGCCCATCGTCTGTGTTTTAAATTGTCAATACAAATTTACAACATCATATTGAATGTACATGCTACATAAAACAACTAGTTTGACTGGATTGAGTATATATATATGAAACATTTTTGTTAACTACGGATTTATGAATATTTGGCAGTCTAGGGATTTTCCATAATAACACTTGCTTATTCAAATTATGGAGCAAAAACTCAGAATGAAAACTTAAATATTGCTAATTTGATGAAACGACTATTTATATAATAATATCCAATGGCGTTATAAAAACATATCTATGTACATAAGATTGATTAAAAATAAGAGTGATTTATACTATTATTAAGCATTTATTAAAGGATTAATAATCTAAAATTGTGTGATTGAAATAAAAATGATGTAAGAAACTTAAGCAATAAAACAATGCCGGCCACACTATTAAAACACAGTAAACGTAAATTATTATGTAATAAATTGATATCACTATGGTTAAGGCAATAATTCTAATGATATTATGAGCAATTTTTTGGAAACATAGAGATACTGTTTTTCAGTAACTGAAAAGATACGTGAAAGGATATTTCTGCACTCTGGCTGTCTGATTCCGCAGCTACCAGTCAAACTACGGAAACTTCTTTTGGGTTTTAACCTAATTTGAACTATTGTGAAAAAGTCACAAATAGACTGACCAAGCGTGACTACAAGACACAACTGGATGATGTCATTCAATCATTGAGCAAAGAAGCCCAAATGATTTTGGTTACCGGTCAATTGTACCATAAATATCCTTGTCGAGCAAAGAAGCCTGTACAATTCTTTAATTTCCTGGTCCTCTGAGTCCTGGTTGTTGGACTAATAAGCCCTTACAACTGAGTCTCGATTCTTTTTTTTAAAACACATGTATTCAAATTATAATAGTTTGTAAAAATCTCTGAAGAGAAAGGTTTTCAAATTCCTTTTGAAAATGTCTATCCGGATGCTTGATGGTAGGTCATTCCACAGTTGCGGACCAGGAACTCCGAAACTCCTATCCATGAAAGTTTTTCTCTTTCTGCGTTTGACATCATAACATCAATCATACGAGACGGTAGATCGGAGGTTACGTGCTGGTATTTTTTCTGTTAAAAGTTATGTAAGGTATTTTGGCGCGTGACCAACAGAACAATTATACATGAAGGTCAGTTATTTGAATGTAATGTTGGCCTTTACTGGTAGTTTATTGTTTATTGTATTGTATTATTGCATTGTAGAATTGTTTATTAACGAATGGTACTCACATATAAATATATCTTGTAAGTGCAGTAAAAGATAAAGATAAATTTAGGTTTGAATCTTACAGTGTCAAACCTTTAGAACAAATCTAAAAAAACATGCTAAGAATTCGTACAAAAAATTACAGATTACCTGTCGAAACTGATAGAGGGCATGGACTAAAATTGAACCAAAGACTTTGTTTTTTATGTTACTGCAATGATTAAATTGACAAATTCCATTATTTACTTGAATGTAATGCCCTTAATGAAAATAAGAAAACGTTTGATTGGTAAACAAATATTACATGAGACCAAATATGATAACACGTGTAATATATAATGTCAAGCGATTCTCATAATTACAGTACGTATTGGAACTATATGTTCGTTAAAGAAATATTGAAAAAGTTATAATGTATAACGTGTTTCTGTCTCTATGTATTTCAATATATTATGTTTTCCCCTATACTCAATATTTAAATAATCGTTTGTGTTGTCTAACTTGTAAATAGTCAATATCTTTAAATGAAAATTAAATGAATGTAATGATTGCTTATAAATATTAGGCCCTTTAATTATTTACCTTATGATGAATTCATTGCTATGTGTGCCCATACTGTGATGTTATCATGAAATGAGCATAACATAAGTAAACTTGAAAATCATTAATATCTCCACGATCGCGAGGGAAAGTATTTAATAATTACAACAATTAAACATATTATTTTTACTTTGAACAACTTTAATTTATTTTGCATTACATACTGATTCATGCATTGTTAAAATAGTTTGGTCAAATACCAGTAAAGGCAGTCAAACCCTGCTGAAATCAAGTTGTAGACCATGCAGCGTTATTAATATTATCCAACCTTTTCTATTGTATATAGTTAATTATAAACCTATATGGAATATAAGAAGGATATCATTTGACATGAAGTGAAGACGTGTCATAAATATAAATCCTAAACGTTAGCGACGCTTAATATATGCATTCTATGACAGCCTTTTAAACAAAGTAACTGTTTATGCACTGCTCTTAAGTTTGTATTATCACAATTTAATTTGTCAATTGTTTATAATATAAATGTCATAAACCAACTGTTTTAAACTGTCATATAATGATTAAAATATTATAATTGATTGTCGCTTTTTGTTTCCCTTAGGTATTGCTTAGATTTGTGTTTTATATACTATACGACAATAAACCTTATCATTTCGTGGTATGATAAATGATTTCCGCTAAACGTGTGTGTTTTTAAACAAACGCTTAAACAAATACCGTTTGCCGCATTGTGTTCTACAGTAATTCATTATTTGAATACAGGTTGCCGTCTATAATCCATGATATGGCGCTATTGGAAACATTGGCTATTAAAAGATTACTATAATTTATGAAGAAAATCACATGATCATGGTTGATCATAGATCATATTGGCTGCCAAAAGTTAATGTTATGAATTTGTTATAGAAAATTTATGTCAACTATGCGTATGTGATTCGGTATGCTAGCATATTCGACACGCTATAAATAATGACGATTTAATTGGTTTTCAATCATATTTCTTTTGGAAAATGTTTGGTGGCTTTCTGAAAACTTGTGTTATGTATTGTTTTGAGCTAATAAAGAAGCAAAAAAATTGTGGTATCGTTTAATACCGTTTTGCCTTACGACGTGTTAAAACCTCGGAACAACTTCAGTTTATTATTCAGGCCAACTGTGTTAATTCCGCAGATTTATTTAAGTTGAAAAAGTATGTCTTATATTGGTTAAACTCATATTTTCGAAATACAACTAGTTCAAAATGATTTTTTACAAATATGTTAATATATTAGTGTTTTATTTTAAAAGGTTATGTATTGTGTCTTTCAGGTCCAGTTAAGATTGCGACATGGAAAGAACAACGATAATTCTATTTCTGTCGTGTTATTGTATCCCAACACTAGGTAAGTTAAAGCGGGTATATACGATCTTATCAAATATTTATTAAATGTGTAAAAAACTTATTATACATATATTTCAATATAAACTAAAATAAAAGTTAAGAAGAACATGTGTCGAAAAATGCTAAATATGCCAGATATTTAATTCTGAAATCGAAAAAGGCTGTACAGCCGAATTCGCCAGCATGTATATCATGCTTGTACGATGTGAATCTAAATTTAGTTTAACGGTTCATTTGAAATATCGATATCGATTCATACGACACACGAACACTAACTAAAAAGACGAATGCATCGGTTATTGTAGGAAAATAATTACGAATTATCTTCGTCACAATCGGCTCGGGGCGCTTATTTGTATTTGCTGCATTTTATGAAATTCGTCTTAAATGTATCATTTTTCTTGCATATTGTGTGTTATTATTACATATTTGTATCAATATTTTACAATTCAGCACATATAAAAATCGTATATACCCGCTTTAATTAATCTTAATTAAACAGCAATATTATATGTTTTGGCACGAAACACTATATCAATATGAACAATATATGTAATCAAAGAGCATTTTCATTTTCAAATATGTAAACGGACGAACAGAACGAACCATAAAAGAGATAAGTGGATCTTTTAATCGCATCCAGAAAGCCATATTGATACCCGAGGGTGTATCCAAGTACCATCCATAGACTATGGCCAAAATATCTTGTGTATCGCTGACAAATGTGTCCCCACAGGAGGAATCAGTTTATATAACAATCGGAAAAGAACCTGGTTGAAATAGCAATTTATCACATGCTATACCATGTTTCAAATGTAATACAACCATTACATATTTTTTATATATTACTCATGTGTAATACAACATTTTTAAGCGTTTTCATTGGCTTAGTTTTCGTTTATTTACCAATCGCATTTTGTTATTTGGCTTTGTAAAAGCCGAGGCATTCCAATTGACGTCAGGAAATGTAAACTATATTCGAGATTTATCATTATGTTTGCGTAAATATTTATTTAATTTGCTCATTTAAAAGCATGTTATCAAATTGATCTCACACTCGTTGTCATATCATACCATATTTTATTAAACTCGTCCAGGAAATTCGTAAGTAAGCTCGCCAAAGGCTCGCTTACTAACAAAATTCCTGAACTCGTTTAATAAAATATGGTATGATATGACAACTCGTGCCAGATCATATATATATAAAATATCAAATTTACAGCCAAAAGATTTTTCATTCACATTCACCGTATAGTCTAATGCAAGTGGAATGTGCATCTTTTGATCATCGGGTAACGTATAGTTTGCTTGGATTGTGTTTTAACAATTTCTGCAAATATCGAAGTTTATAAGGTCATTGTATTATGCGAACTTTAAAAAGTGTCCTGAGTGTGAGAATAGGAGGGAGGGGGGGGGGAATAAATATATATTTACATAGCATACAGCCATTTTGGCCGTGCTCTGTGAAAAGGGTGTTTAATGAATATTAGTTAACAATTTTATTCCTGCAAACATGTCTTAGGTACGCGCACTTTCTCATAGAAATAGCATTAACATTTTCTAGGCATTGTATAGTTGAGAATCGCTCTGTGAAATGCATGTGTGTTACGTGTCGCCCCAGATTGGCATGTGCAGTCCGCAGAGACGACACTTTCCGCATAATTGTATTTTTTTCTAAGAAGAGACTTTCTTTAAACGAACACTATCATATAAGCGGAAAGTGTCGTCTCTGATTGCACCGGCTAATCTAGGACGACACTTTACGCACATGCATTAAACACCCTTTTTACAGAGCACAGCCCTTTAAATGGCCATTCACACATGGTAGTGTTTCTTTTTAAATACTGTTAAATGCATCTGGTACAAATATTTTCTTACGGAAAACACTTTTTTTACATTAAAACCCCGATCTTCAAACAATAAATTTTAGGAAGTTAAAATAATATGCATATGCCAACCAAAACCGCCTTCATTTACGATGCCACTTATTACTACCGCTGTAAAAAAGAATTTTACAATTCACGTTTAGAACAGGAACACAATCGAGTGTGCCGTGTCAATGAAGGAAGTCGTATCTTGATTTTGTCACAGGATGTTACGGTTATGAAGGGAGATAACTGATATTAGGGAGTATAAAACGTTTGGAACTTTTGCTTCTCATTTCTAGCAGATTCTTATCTTTGGGCCGTCGAGTTTACTAATAGTACAATATGCAAGGCTTTGACTGGCCGAACAAAAGCCAAGCTTGAACCTTGCGTTTAAGAAACGCGCGTGAACTTTGTCGCATCAGTTTCTCTTAAATTGCTGAAATAATGTGTAGATTTGATATATTTTGCGTTCAATTATTAAAGACATCGTTGCAACAATACGTTTTAAAAACTGTATAAAAATACTATTATTATTATATAACACATACGTGTGTCTGCGTCACTAGTTTTCATTAAGTGGGTAATTTAAAATTAACATAAAAAACAGGAATACAACATACTACTACTACTACTAGTAGTACTACTACTACTACTACAACTACTACTACTACTACTACTACTACTACTACTACTACTACTACTACTACTACTTCTACTACTACTACTACTACTACTACTACTACTACTACTACTACTACTACTACTACTACTACTACTGCTACTACTACGACTACTGCTACTACTACAACTACTACTACTACTACTACTACTACTACTACTACTACTACTACTACTACTACTACTACTACTACTACTACTACTTCCGCTACTACTACTGCTAATTCTACTACTACTACTACTACTACTACTACTACTACTACTACTACTACTACTACTACTACTACTACTACTACTACTACTACTACTACTACTACTACTACTACTACTACTACTATTACTACTACTACTTCTACTATTGCTACTACTACTACTACTACTACTACTACTACTACTACTACTACTACTACTACTACTTCTACTACTACTACTACTACTACTACTACTACTACTACTACTACTACTACTACTACTACTACTACTACTACTACTACAACAACTACTACTACTACTACTACTGCTACTACTACTATTACTACTACTACTACTTCTACTTCTACTACTACTACTTCTACTTCTACTACTACTACTACTACTACTACTGCTACTACTTCTTCTACTACTAATCCTACTACTACTACCAAAAAACTACTATAGCTACTATTACTACTTCTACTACTGCTTTTTCTTAAAAACAACAACAACAACCACTACTACTTTTTCTTTGAAAAGTACTACTTCTTCTTCAACTACTTCTTTCACTTCTACTCTAAAACTTTACCTCTACAATTATTATAACGTCTGCACCTGCTTACCATTACTTTTCTGAATCCCGACACAACTACAACAAAACCATTTTTAAGCTTCATTAACATATTACTTAACAAGCTGAGAGATGATGCGTGCAATTTGAATGAGCTCGACTATTATCAATGTGGTTATGCAATGAAATAGTTCATATGTAACGGAATTGTCACGAAGTTAGCTTAATAAGCGTTTATGTTGCTAGGCAATAATCTCCATTTGATTTCCTCTAGGTTTGGGTGCATGTCTGTCAACACAAGTATTCATAATGATTTGCGCAGACCTGATTGCATATAGAACAATTGGAACAAAATCGTTGCTTCATAAACATGTGTGAACTCATGAAACGCAGTGTATTGATATTTGTCGTGGCATTTACGTTATGTGAATGGCCTGCAATTATGTTATTATTCGTTATTACAACAAATTTCGTAATCCACGGACTGTGCTTATGTTCTGTGTTATTTGTTTCACAATGAATAACTAAAATAACAAAACAAGCTTTTCTTGTTATTGACCGTACATAACCCATATGGTCTGAAGAGAGATTTGTATGGACCAATTGCAAACCTCTTTTGTAATTGACATACACAATGTATGTGAAATAATAACATGTGTTTAAACGATGAGAAATGTATAATAAATGAATTTGTCGTCTACGAAACGTTTGTTTAAATCGTATTAATACAGAAATAAAGCTCACATTTAAGATCTCTACTTATTTATCGACACGTGTTCTCAAATCGGATTCAATTTTCGCGCACAACTTAATGCCTAAAGTGTCGTCCGAATGTTGGGATTCAGTCATTGACGTAATTGCTCCAAAACTTAATTTGATAATACATAATCTATTATACCAATTGGTGTATATATTATTATTATTCTCAAGCTCATATCCATTATGATCATGAAATAACATTTTACTATTGTAAAATGTTAAAACGACTTGAGCACTCATCTCTGCCCGCCACAAAAACATATGATTTAAATTGAACGTTAGATGTGCATGTCCTCTTACCTTTTATAAAAAAAACTTTACGCGTCTTTTGGTCGTGTACAATACCAAACACTTAAGATATTAATTGCTTCATTCGATATCCAAAATACACTGGCTGAGCGTGTCCAGCAGAAATCATGTGGAAAAGTAAGTATATGAACATAACAGCTATAGAATATTTTGTTTTACATGTGTACATAATGCAAACAATAAAAACGAGACTAAGACGCTCGGCATTGACTTCTTATATATTTTATAGCATTTGAACTCTTATATATTAATTCTATCCATCTGTAGCGATCAATGGTAAACGAATCCTTCTGACAAATCACATGTGTCCATCTCTAGCAGAGATAAGTTTGTCCTTGTTCAGCCTAGTGTTCTAGCAATACAATTATTTCAAAAAGATTTCCTTCTTATGACTAAGTGTACCCTTAACAACACGAGAAGCCATCAATAGCGTGTATGTGTAGTTGATTTGTATCAAGTGAAGTCGACAATTCGCCATACGGCCGTGGCCTCCAGAAGATTTGCTAGTTTAGTCACGGGGAATACTTCGAGAAGTCGAAGACATTACAGGTAAAAATAACATAGAACAATCAAATTAACGTCACCCCTAAGTTCACAAATGTTTTATCAACAACGACCGCTGATCCGCTCTGACTTTATAACGCATAAACGTATTTGAACTTCCCGAACATTCTGGCACTCTAACTTCGCAAAATACTTATGTGATTATCCAATCAAAACAACTCAAATGTAAATGTTATGGCAAACAGTTGATATCAGACTTAATGTACACTGATAACTTCATACTGACTTTAGGATGGTTTCCAATTTTTAATATATTACGCGAATATTTTAGTATTTTTCAATTGTCTGATAAGAAGCCTTTTCTTTTTCTCTCATATTACCTCTACTTCGCAAATTCTGCTTTCGACGACACTATGTGTCTTCACATCGGGAAAAAAGGAGTCTACGGTTGAATGATTAATTTGCATTTAGCATTATTAACTGCTTCATAATTCTTTGAGGTCTCGATACTGCATCATTATGGCAAAACCGTGGAATTCCGATGTGAAAGTTCCCAATCATTCTAGTGTTATTCACCGTTTACCACATCTGTTATCGACTTTGTACCAAGCGCTTTTTATGCAGCATATAACATATGCTGAAACTTTGCTAACGTGCATTGTCAAACATAGCTCATTTTCAGCATTGCTGGTTATCGCGTGCAGCACACTGGCGTATTTTGGTTTGCTCGCATCACTTTATTTGATGTTTATCGTACTTGTCGTTTTTAAGCCAATTAGTTTTATTTATATTCAAAATAATGATGGTCCGTTTTGAAAATACTACAAGGTTAGTTGTGAATACAGATTGGTCAATTTTCTCGTCAAAAGAGTTAAACAACTGCACACATTGTTGTCAAGGATTTTTTTACCACTAAGTATTGAAAACTTACCACAACTATTTGTTTTAGGGCCTCTGTTCGAATTATACCAAAAACTATGGGCTATTGCGACATTAATCACATTATCTTCTGGATTTTTAATGTCTTGTTATTTGCATGGCAATGTCACATTAATCATTAAAAATACACCTAATATTCAAAGCGATAATGTATTGTGTCTGTATGGTGAATGCACTCTATGTTCGCTATAAATTGTTTATTTGTCGACGAACTTTAGTTGATTCATATCTCTTATTACATATGTTAAATAAATACGACTTATATATCTCGAATAATGTTAATGTATATGATAGGCGTTTCAGTAACGTTGTCATAGAACACAACTGATTTAGCAAAACACGGACCGTGTTTTTTTTATTTCAAACAGTCTTCTTGGAAACTGTGGAAATATCGCATGTAATATTATCTTTGCACAAACCACTCTTCCAGCTAGTCCTATCTATATTGTGTGGTGTAACGCATCGAAGAAAACAATAATTATTAAAAATACTTCTGTATAAATGCTCCAGGGGGTATCAATGCTTTTAAAAAGGGATAAAATTGATTCATTTGCAAAACGAATACAACCCTGTTATACCTAAGAAAAACAATTAAGATCGATTGGTATTATCCACTAGTTTTATCGATTTTATGTTGAAAGAAATATCACTAATTCTATTAGATACCGTTAGTAGCTTCAAACATCGAGTTAGAAAATACAAATCATTGTAAAAATATTGATAATCATTTTTTCATTCGAGTTTGTCTCATGGTTAGTGAAAATTCTTTAAAGTATAAAAACATAATTTTTGAGAGCTGTGAGTTATATCTTAAGCTATATGATGTATATATTTAACAGTGTGTTGTTGACATTGCATTTGCACGCTGGCACTGTCCTTGCTTTCCTACCGGAGTTTTTTTTCAATGTATTGAACACTATTTAAATGCAGTATAGTGAACCCGTGTTTTTCCGGAATGCGATAGTCCGGAAAACCCGCGATCTGGACGAAAGTCAACGGGAACGGATTTATTATGCAGTATTTTACCTCGTTTATTCCGGAAACTCGGGTTCCGGATCCGGACATAGATTTCGCGACACCGATCTGTGTATTTAGCTGTAATTATGTCTCGTTATTCCGGATGCTTCCCAACATGGGGCCCCCGCCGTATAAACAAAAGCGCAATCACCGAGGCGTGAAGTATTGTTGTTTTAGGCTTAATGGCCAACCTGTCGTTTAAACAAAAGTGCGATGACAGAGGCGTCAAATACTATTGTGTTTATGCGTGATAATAGCTAATAGACGTGACTAAACATGATTCGACTCCGACTTTACTTAAACTTAAATTGATGTCGGCATTACACAATGCATCTTAAATGACACACTTGGTTTGATGTTTGATTTTCTTTAATGTCTTTAATGAGCTGAACACGCGACCAATGATAACTAAATTAAGGTCTGCGTAACAATAAAATCTCGTTCTTGATGCGAAATAAGTATGTAAATGTAGATAAACATAAGGTGTATGTCTTAAGTAAGTATTAAACTCTTGAAACGGCACTGGTTCGATAATCCGGATGATTCGTTAATCCGGAAATTTCTGCCGGAACGGACGTTTCCGGATAAACGCGGGTTCACTGTATATAAAGATGCATTGATATTGAATTTGACAACTTGCTTATCATATTCATACACATGTTCTTAACTCGCGATATGCATAACTTTGATATTGTGTGCCTGAAAAATAGCTTTTTTACTAGCCAAATTATTGCACAAGTTTAACAAACCATTTATGGCCAGCGTTCATCACAATTTGCGTGAGCTATACCCAAAGCAATGTAAAGATTACAATACAGTTTGTATCATTGTATTGCATTGTTTACCGTTGAGTTGCATCGGAGGTATCATTTAGGCAAACGTTCACTTTCATTCAATAAAAAAGACAAGGCTGGTAACATAGTCGTGTGTCCAGATAAGATTGAATGTTACTTGTATTTAATACTTCAATGAAAGCAACATGCGACGTCTATTACTTATACTAGTTTCAACGAATGAAAATAATGTTATTGATGCATTGTAGATGCTTGAAATGACGATCGTAAGTGTATGATGTAAATCCATGTGTGTTCGTACCTGGACTTAACATATACGGAAACCCTAGAACCCAAGAGACATAACTAGTCACGTGAGCAAGTCACATAATCATCTGCAACAATCACACACTGTAGGAGTTTTAGCAAACAGCTTTAAAGCAAAGATAGTTGACAGCTATATCGTGTTTCCAAATACTTCTATTGAACTTTCTCCTCTCACGATCGACTGTGTCGCTCGGTTTTACGAGGCGTCTATATTATGCCATTGAATCACAGCAGGTACGTATTAATATTTGTTTGCTAGGTAGATATTCCAATTGCAATAGCGCATTATGGAAATATTGAAATTTATAATAGTTTTTGTAACGTTAATCAGTCTTTTGTTTGTTATGTAAAAGTTAAAGCCGGGAGATTGTTTTCTTTGTTATTCTTTGTGTAATAAGATCAATCAACTATCAAGCTGGATTTATAATTATCTCTGAACTAAATATTACAAATATAGAATGAACTGTAAAAAATTGGTGAGAACGTTTGGTACACGCCATTTATGTTATACACGCAATACTTTTTGTTGCAGTATATATATCATATTGAGACACTTTCATTTTCAATATTCATTTATTTGCAAATAGTTTGTGTAGTTTGCGTTAACCCTTGCCAAACTATTTCGACTAAACTAAACGTTAACGTTTAGATTTATAATAATTATGTAATGGACTTTATCTGCGCCATGAGTATGTTATTTGTTACATGCGAAGCCACTTCCCATAGATTTTGTCTCATGTTTATACGGTGTGTGTTATACATAATTTCCCGTTCAGAAACGAAACAACATATGGTATTATTCCAGTTATATGGTTAAGAACATGTTATACATTTAATTGTCTAACGTGCATTTGTCGAAATTGTTTTTGTGCGTTTTTGTTACCGGCTTTGATTAAAACATCAAATTGCACTCCAATCTGTTTTGATGTTTTTATAGATACTTCACGAGAAAAAAACTCATATTAGCCCATAGGATAAAATAAATTCAAGAATTTGTTATGTGTATGTAATATAAAATAATAAAAAAGCTTTGACTCTCTTTACTAAAATGTACGCGAATATATGTACTTAACTAATTGGACTGTGTTTTGGATATCTCAATTTGTAAATGATAAATTACATTATGGGAATTTTATTGAGCGACACTACCGACTACAGCCTGGTTTCATCAATATTTAGGAATATAAGAGTATTACTAAATGAATTTTGAAATTAATAGGTTAAAAATATGTAGATAAAGTATTGTGTGCTTGAAACTTGAAATATCTGAGAATTCTTAATCATTTGTTTAAGATTTATTTAAATTTTATTTTGCTTGTTATATTTAATATGCGGAGCAAAGCAAAATATCGAAATTTAGTATTACAGTTCTGAAACTTTAAAACTTGTATTAATCATATTGAACCAAATTCAAATCTTAGCTGAATTCAAAGCTTCGTCATTTGTCTACGCGTAATAATATTCGTATGGACACTTTCCAACGATTCTGCCTTCGGCTGGTGACTCAATTTGTCTGCAAATTGTAGCAAGACATTGCGGATTTGCTAACGGCGTAATTTGTATTAATTATAGGCGTTCTGGGAACAATATTTAAAAGTGCACTTGCATAATCGTAGTATCGATCGTAATACACATGTTTATATCTAAATTCTCTTGGAAAGTTAGTGCTAGT
>NC_068359.1:124859813-124974813 GCF_020536995.1 Dreissena polymorpha | reverse complement strand
GAAAATTTGTCGTCTGCTCAAATGTCGTCTGCTTGATTTTTTAAAATTACCTTTTTTTTCAAAGAATACTATAAGAATAGCAAACAGTTTGGATCCTGATGAGACGCAACGTTATATGGTGTCTCATCAGGATCTAAACTGTTTGCAAAGGCCTTGAAAATTCGGTTCCAGCACTGAAAGTGTTAAAGGGGCCTTTTCACAGATTTTGGCATGTTTTGAAGTTTGTCAATAAATGCTTTATATTAATAAATGTTAACATTGGGTCTTTAAATCTCCAGTAAAAAACAAAAATACAATTAAATAATTACAAAAAAAGTATTCCTCAACGGGGCTCGAACCACTGACCCCTGGAGCCATGGAGCAAAAGTTTACCGCTTTATCCATTAGACCATCCGCGCTTTTAACAATATCAAGGTATTTTTTTACCTCATATATGCAATCCTCGTAGTATCAAAAAATACAACAACAACAGAACTTTCAAAATTATTCAATCGTTTTGCGTTGCAACGCTTTATAATTTTCAGGTTTTTAAATCGTCAAAAGATGCATAAAATGGATATTTTAGAGCATGGTAAATGTTCAGTATTACTGTTTTCTCACAAATATCATAACTTCAAGAAAAATTTGCGAATCTGAAACAAATTTTTTCAATTTTGTCAATTTACCAAAGCGTGAAAAGGCCCCTTTAAACAACTCGCTGAGAGAATTTGTTTGCAAACAAACCAATCCCAACAAGATTGTAAATCCCTAGGGTTTTCGCAAAGATTAATTCTTGTCTAGGTATGTGTAATAAACATCATCGAGCGAACATTTTATTTGCGACAAGAACAGCTCATCGGCAAAACAATAACACCAATACAGCAATAATAAATTAAAATAGCACACGTTATGCACACTGTCTACTTCCGTGTGTGTGCACTTTAAAGTGACTCTACTTTAGTCATTCATTGTTTAATGCACTTTTGTTTATATCGTCCTGAATCGTGTAAGAATATTTTCCGTTATCCAATAGGACATCACATCGGTTTTAAATCATGTGCAATCAATAAATATCGTCAAGTGGGAATATAACATATATTTCAGTAATTCGTCGATAAACATCAAATAAAACATTCCGCAATCTGTTAGGGTTTGATAAGGTTTAACAACTTATAATAGTGATCTATCGTTTGGTGTTTAATTATTCTTTGACATATGTATTGTGCAATGCGGACAGCGCCAATATTAAATCAAACATTACGCGTAATGGAATCATTTTATCTTAAAGTGATATGAGTCGTGCTATGTGAAAAAGGGGTTTAATACAAGTGCGTAAAGTGTCTTCCCAGATAAGCATGTGCAGTCCGCTTTACAGTCATATGATGAAAACAATCGTAAAAACTGATAGAGTAATTATAAGCTTATACAAACCAATTAACAAGTTTCGATTTCTAGTGAAAAAGTGGAGGAAATACATAGTGTTCAAGCATGCACACTGTATTTGTTATTATGATGGACCATTAACACACAGGTTTATTTACAATAAGGATCATAAAGTATACTTCTACTTTCTTTGATTGTTACAGGTGATGAGTATTATATATAATTACGAGAATTCGAAATATGTGTATCGAAAATTTGTACAAATGCTTTCAATGCAAATTTTGAAATCTCTCTTTCACTGGTTTTTGTTGTTTACTATTACACTAACAAAGCAGAGGTTCTTGCCGGTATATGCATGGTGACAGTGTATTTATCTCTAAAACATTGATTGGGACAAATGCTGGGATAACTTTATACATAAAGCATTTTGACCCGAGAAGCTTTTTTGAAAAACCACGGCAATTGTCTAAGAGCGATGCCATCTTCGCGTTAAAATAATTACATAAATATGTCATTTATCATAATGTCTTTTATTTGAAAAAAGCTTCCTATTTTGGGAGTATGTTACACAATATTATTATACCCATTCATCATAAGAGAATAATGTGTCAAAACTTTTAGTTTATTATCAAAATACAATTGCATTTAACTTGATAATCCGTCTTATGTACTCTTTTACGGACGTAAATCATGCTTTCGCCTTTAAATATCGTGTGGTACATTGCGTGTTGTTCCATCAACCGAATCCCATGACAACATATATTGTGTTACAATCCCACTAAAGTTTTAAGATCTGTCTAAAGGCCGACTTATCACAAACGTTTTAGTTTTTTCGACGGTTTTGGGACACAGGGGATTAACATGGTGCCAATTTTCTGCTATTTTGATAGTGCGATTATACAAATAGGAGACAAGAAATCAGAGTGTGGGCAATATTGAACAACAGTTCACTTACTCTTGATGAATACTTCTTTTCCGCACGTAGTCCGCCCGTTACCCTAATATTAATTTTTATAGCATAATGTTTGAGAAATTTAAATAATGATTTTCCCAGACCAGCACTGTTTACCATCCATGAACATGTGTGTATATTATTTATTGTTTTGCATGCAAAAAGTGACAACATTACTGTTAGATCTGAAATAATTTATGCGTTCAATAAAAAACTCTATTCATAACCAAGAGGTCTCCAAAACCAACTTACATGCGTCGTAAAAGAAAATATCATAGTAATGATACCAATTTCTGAGCCTATCCGAATTGTCTGACTGCCAAAACCCAAATTCCCAAAACTCCGATTTACAACTTAATTCATGCGCAATAAATGTAGTTCTTCGCAGATCTCAATAACCCGCCTTGTAAATACAGAACATCACTATATAACATGACATTGTCATAAAAAGTGTAAAAAAATATTATTGAAGCAAAATTGCTAAGGATTGGCTACGACATAGTTTTTATTGTTTACATATTCATGCGAGAATAAGTTCCTCACTTGACGGTCTAGGCCGAAAAGAAGATACGAGTGTTTACAGAGACTGTAAGAAGATTTTTTTCTGAGACATTTTTAAATATATGGTATTTATAAACATATTTTAAAATATTGTAATTTTATTTTTCGTTAACAACAATACATTCAAAAAAACAAATGAAAAAGACACAAATATTCACGATCATTCCCGGAAATAGACAAAGTAACCGGATATGGTATTTTACTGCGCAGATCGAGCGCGCAAATCGAGCGCGAAAAGTTCTACGTGAGACAAAGTACACAATCTGTACACCGTTGTCAGTGGATGTTCTTTTTTAAACACATTACAAAGCAAGTATGAGTGTTTTCCTGATCTGTTAATTATGTAATAAGTAGCTATTTTAGGCTATCGGAAGTGATTTATTTGACGCCCACCATAACCGTTTTTTGCGGCCATGTTGTTATTGTATATCTTCACCGCCTTTGTAGACGAATCTCTACCAGATCCATATAGTTGAACAAAAGGTTATCGTTCCCAACCACCAGTATCGTGTAGTTCTCCACCGTCTATGTTCACTGTAGTATATACACACATATTGTTTTTTCTTACAGTCTCTGAGCTTGTGCACTCAACCGCTAGGGTCAATACGTATACATTCTGACAAAGGGAGAAATTCGGACAATACTTCTTCCCAAGCACACAAAATCTAGCCACAGGCCTTCAACCTTATTTTTCCATATTATAATGTTTGAGCAGTTGCAATTTCAATATTGCAATATTTGCGGTCTGTTGCTTTGCATGCATGGTCTGTGGCGCGTAACAATATTTCCAGAGTTACATATGTTTATACAAAACATATATATGAAACAATATAAGGCTCATTTTTGTTTTCACGTATTTACACAGTAAGTTTCAAAACAGAGATAGTTGTGTATTTTTTGTTGTTATTTTACTGCCTTTTATAAACAGCAATTAAACAGTTGGCATGGTATGAAGATTTGGATGAATATGGGATAATAAATTACCATCATGATATGTTTGCTTTATTTCAAGTTTTTGCAGCAATACATACTCTTATAAAAAATGTATAATAGCCTAAAATTACCTTATTTCAGTAAATATTGTCAGCATAATAGCGTATTTTGTTGGACCTAGTACATGCACTTGGTTTCAAACATACATTATTTTCTTCTTAAAATGACAACATCCATACGCTTTTTATTCTTTCAAAATTTTATGTTGATGATGCATGTACAATCATTTTTAGAATTTTCTTAAAGTGGATGAACATCAATTAAAAGATAAGATCTTTATACGCTTCCCATATTGTTATTGCGTGCTTGGTAATTGATTTATCGGGCCCCAGCATGCATATCATGAAGTCAACAGCTTGATAATGTCAGTACGCACACCAGTTATGAGAATAAAGCTGGGGTCACCGCCTTGGAACGGTCGATGTAAAGCATTGGGGGTTTAAACCGGTTATAGAGCGCTCAACCTCACACTTGGCCCAGCAATATTCATGATACATTTACGTGTAAATAAAATTTAACCTCATAGCATTGTAACTCAAATAAAACAATAATAAAAGGGAATTAAAACGCATTCAATTTAATTACCCTTTAATTGCTAAATAGTAGGGAAGATACCAGAGCACCAGAGTTTAAACTTTTTGAGGAACGATGAAATAAAACTACGAACAAGTATCAACTACATTCCTTCTTTATAGAAAAAGATTTTAGAATATATCGTCATGAAGTAAATATTTCAGATCATCATCGCGCACATACAGGAAGAAGCAGCAATAATGGGGGTAAAAGATCCATATTGCATAGCTTGGTTGTTTAAGCATCAAATCGCTTATGTTTGCCAACATAAGCTCCCCCAATCTTAATGTAAATTTATGGAGCTTGCTTTGCTTTTACAATTAACAAAGTGTGATAGAAGTCGGTATGTAAGATATATGTACAGTGCTTCATTAGGTTAAATTTATGTTTCTGTGGTAAATACTTATCTTTCGAGTATTTGCATTTCTATTATATCGACGAATTAAAAACATGAATACGTGTACCAAAAGTCGACATTTCGTACTCAATCATAAAAAGCATATTCAACTTTATATTTATTTTAAGACCATATTTTGTAAAACAAAATATAAACACACTATCCTTAGAAAGGCCATAAGAGTTCATAACACACAGCGTAGTCAATCTTCAATGGATCGCAACACCGTGGTTATCAGAGCTTCAGACATGCATGAAACGTGCAAAAAATTATACATGTAAATAACAATGGTCATTGGTGGATAAAGAAACGGTAGGAACAAGGGCGACCCACAATATCTTCGACGATACGCTTTCATTTAATTATGTTTACACACATTTTGGAAGATGTTTTTGTTTGTAGCAATCTTTTGTGTGATCTTTATGTCCATTATTATTATGACATAGCTTTGATGTTTCTAGTTAACATTTCACTATGTAATTATCAATTTCAAAGGTAGTAGCATTTTGTTAAATTCCATAATCAACCACAGCGCTAGGCGAATTGCTTTAAGAATGTCATGTTTATGTCTGACATAATTTTTTTTCGTAACCTAAATTTTAAAATGCCTTGTATCTGATATCGTTCTCTAAACAAGAAACCTTTGCAAGTTTACATAGCGCATTCGTCGTTACAATTACACTGAGTTTTATCTTAATATGACGAAAATGTTGACCAATTGTTGCCAAACATACTGCAAATGGTTTGTTTCTTCATCTCATGCATTATCCCTTTTCTGTGTTCGATGGATCTGGAAATGGAATGACTAGCATTCGTTCATTAAGAACCCAGAAAATTTGGATGTATAGCCATTCTGCAGACTGACCCCTTTCTCGGATGCGGCCACTCTCACAATCTGGCCTTCGTTCAAGCGTAGGACGGCTGTATTAGTGGCCATTTGGTGCCCAGACGGATAGAACAACAGCTCTGTTTGCATCTGTCGATCTGCCGACAATGTGAACCACTGTCGACGTTTTTGGAACGATTGCAGTGTTACCGTAAAGAAGTACATACCAGCTCGTGGAACATGGAACGTGCCTAGCAACGGATTGTATGCATTGCCGTCGTTTAACGTCACGTTTTCGAAGATAACGGTTTGGTCTGGCCCAAGGTTATCGAGATCGCGCGCTAAGAAGGCGGAAAATGTTACGCTAGTGGCGACATTTGTTTGCGTTTGGTCTGCAAATAAAAAACAGCACACAAAATAGACAATACATTCAGTGATTCGTAACACTTATGTTTGTTCCGTCTATAAATAAAACACCAGGTCAAAAAAGAAAATATTAGGTGATTGGTTACCGTTATATCCGTATAGAAATGAGGCCAAATAAATTGGAAAATACCGTGTGCTTTGTGACAGTTATGTCGCCTTTTCACACTTGACTTCTCCAGCTGTTGAATAAGCTTGTCCGCTCTGTGCTTCTCCTCAAGTAACATCTGTGTAATATCCCCAACCGTATTCTCTAGGGAAGTCAGCTGTTGAAAGAGCTTGTCCGCCCTGTGCTTCTCCTCAAGAAACTTCTGTGTAACATACCCAACCGTATTCTCTAGGGATGTCAGCTGTTGAAAGAGCGTGTCTGCCCTATGCTTCTCCTCAAGAAACTTCTGTGTAAGATCACCAACCGTATTCTATAGGGAAGTCAGCCTAAAACTGACCTCTCTTGACAGTCCGTCTTGACCATTACGTATGGCTATGAGCACAAAGATGACAAACACTAACGATGTTAATACTGACCGAAACACAATATTCTGATTCCTGAGTAACCATTTACTAATGCAAGTTATGCACGTCAGTTTCGATGTAGATAATCCTGTATATGTTTCCTTCGTCTCAATTTTTTTTCCTGGATCTACAAATGGCTCCATTGTTTATAGGGACAGCTAAAAAAATTAACAAAGTTATTGACATGCTTTATAATTATTAAATAATAGCCGTCTATACGCAAAATTTACTTCTGTCAGTTACCATTTAAACCAGATAAACTAATATTTGCAAATAATACTACAAGTTATTATCAGTTTGTTTGTTTGCACACGCACTCTCCTTTGATATCACACTGATATGGGATGCGGAAACAAACGATTATCGTTTTCAAAAAACATTAGCCTGGTGATACCGTCTACCAGTGTATTAATCTTTTGTTCTCCCATATAGCTTTTTAAATAACAACATATTGACATTACTTTACCTTTTTAATGCAGACATAACAAATTCAGTTAGATGTGTTGGTGAATTTTTGCTCAGATATCTACTGCGTTCTACAAATGGTCAGCCATCATTATATTTTAATGAATGTACCATCTACCGATGTATTATTGATAACCTATATGGATTGTTGCTAGAATACACTTCAGTTTAGACCTTAGCTTAATAGGCATTGGTTAATGTCAGTTAAAGAAAATACAAAGTGGTTTAAATTGTGTATCCTGTATTTAAATATAATATAGTTATTTACATAAAAATGTAGATGAGATAAAATAATATTATTTTTATAAAAACCTTAAACCAGTCAACACAATTAAGTGTTTCCAATTTATTGTTATACTAGTGTATTGTATTGTCCATTTATTGGTATAAAGTTTAAACTAGTAACTTGTGGATGTTTGGAAATATATACCTTAAGCCTTCATAGCTCATGCGCACGTACTTGTAATGTGACTATGGAATGTCGTCAATGCGAAAAACTGGTACCAAAAGTCGACATTTCTTACTCAATCCTTAAAAAGTATATACAGCTTTGTATATGTTTTTTCCGTTTACAATGACATGTTTTTGTATAAACACAATATTCTTAGAAAGGCCTTTTTAAAATATATTTTATACAAAATATACTCTGAGAAAATATTGGTAAACTCTCAACACGTATAATTATGATCATACTATAAATGATAATTAAAATAATAAAACTTTAATATAAAACTGAGAGGAAATAGTTCGATTGATATTACGGTTCTTTTTCGTAAATTACTTATTTTTCAGCAAATACATGCAGTTATTATGATTTGAGTACGACAAACAATGCTCGTTGTTTACTCAAAGAGAAAATGCATAGCTTGTGCAAATAATTAGTTGTATTTATGAAGCAACAGGTAAATTCGTGCGTTATTAACAAGCAGTCATTCGGCTAGTTAAATTATCATGCTTCATGTACATTTGACATAATTGGTATCTAGCATATGTCTACTGTTTAACCTTCATCATTAGCGTCTATAAAATCCACAGCATACGATTAACAATACAATTGAAGCAGACGATATGCTCATATACGAAGAATAAATGGTTATATATTAACAAAGAGTGTACATATTTTAGTCTGGTATGTATTGAAAACTTTTTGGAGTGGAACAGAATTACGACAACTCATAACATCACGTAACCTCTATAGCATATTATGGGCATAATCTATAGCGGTATGTTGTCTTGCATGCACGGTTTACGGCAGAGTATTAGAATGCCAGACTTAAATCTGTTTATAAACAAAAGCCACAGGCCGTCTCAACATATGCATTTATAACATGACATTTTTTCAGTGTTTCCTTATGCAAACGGTAAAAGTACAAAAATGATGTAAGATTGGTGGTATTTTACTGACGTTTATTGACAGCCATTAACACGTTTGCCTTCATGAATATTGTCATTAGAAATGGAGTAATTAATTTCTATCGTGTGGTTTATTTAAACGTTATGCTGAAATATGAACATGAAATGTATGAGTAATGTGTGGTACAAACTAAGATAAACATATATCATTGAATTTTGTCAGCATTATTGATTATGGAATAATACTTTGTTTATGCACTGTATATCTAAGCGTGTAAGAATCATGCATACGTTCCGTTCCTTCTAAAAATGACACATCCTCTGCGTTGATGAGACTTTCACAATTTAAAATTGATAATGTATGTTCTATCTTTTTAGTATTTTCTACTTCTCTTTACTAGTATTTTCTTATTCTCTTTACTAAAACCTGTAACAATCGATCTAACGATACGCTTCTACACGCGCTCATTAGTGCTATTCCGTGCTTTGTAATGGATTTATAGGTCGCCGACATGTACATCCTGTACTTGATAGCCTGATTATGTCAGTTTGCACACCAGCGGTGTTGCTTGGCTTGGTGGGTGTTTGAAGTATAAATTTGCAAACACGACGGTCCCAAAGACAATATTAATATTTAGGGTTTATTTTTGCGTTTATGATTGAAGCCATACACTCAAATATCAAACATATCCCACTCAGAAAATTGATATGGACACACAGCATAAAACCAGAAAAGCCAGCGAGTAACACACAGTCTCTCCAGGTTTTATCCCGTTTGCTGCTCATCAGTATATTAGAGTAGGAAATGAAGTCTTAAAAACTTGAATCTAGTATAAAAGGTTTCCAATTGAATCAAACGTTTTAAGGGACTACAAATGCGTCAAAATACGTTTCTTAGTGGTAGAGGGTTAAATACGTATCTAAGTGGTAAAGGGTTAAACATTGCTTCAATAAGTTGTAAGTCTATTACTCTGGTGAATACCACACATGTGCTTACTGATTATGATATCAGGCACTGCTTCTTGATTACAAACACAAAACAATGCTTTTGTCTGAACGCAAAAAATTCTTGGAACGTGTAGTTCGTTCAGTGCAAATGGGTGTAATTTATAATGAGAGATAAATGAGGGAATAATGGATTATACACCATATGGTCAATAATCGTGATATTAATGGTAATGGGAAACAATTCGCGGTGAAAGTGTGGTTGCATAATAAGATATAATTACAATTTGCTTGTATTACTTGATAAGCGAGTTTCATTAATTAAATGCTAATGGCAATGGTATACAGGTGGACTCACGAATAAGATCAAAATTTTATATAAAATGGTACACAAATTAGATGTCTATTGAAACTCACAATACATATTTTTATGTACAGATATTTTTTAATTGTGTTGAGAGATTGTATAGTTGCGCTAACATTGACAATTGTTCGCGATTATTTTAAATAACGTTTTTTTAATCATAAATTTATTTAGAGTTGACGACATTCTGTCAGTGTGACATGTGTGTTTCACGCACTTCATAACCCTACTCATGTCATTAATAAGAAAATAAGAGGTATGGCTATTAAAGCGTGATACAATAATGTTTAGCAGAGTCTTGAACAACAGTATTATCTTAGCATACAATTAAATATTTCATATCAATAACTTATCTAGTATACTATATTAAAAGAAGGATCGAGGATTTTAAGATTACATATTCTCATTTACATTGTCTATCTCCATGTAAAATTTGCTAAATCAATAACGAAGATGGTAAATGCAAACTGTTGTTTTTGTGTGCATATGCGTATTACGGAATACACGAAATCAATATCCTATATTGGCTTTATTATTATTATTATCCGTTTGCATGAGGTTGCAAATTGACACAATTTTTACGAAAATGGACTTTGTGACGGTGCTGAGATTTGAACTTTGCTTTTCATAAGAAAATACTGATATTGCAACTTTGGCAAGCGGAATCATGTTAAATAAATTAGTTTTTTATTAAAATGGTTATCAGATTGTTTTAATAGAAATTTGATCAACAGTACGGATTGATTGATTGTCTTACTCCATTGTCAAGCATTGTGGGTTTTGTTATCATTGACCAATTTATGTTTACATGTACGAATTATTATTAATTGTGATAAAAAACGCGATCTTTCCAGCATTGAAATCGTGTTTCCAATTTATTTCTGATAACACGATGACCTACACGCACTAGCTATCACAAGCAGCCGATTGTTATTACAGAAGATCATATGGCCTTAAACAAACAAATATTCAAGGAAAAAGGATGATATTTTTAGTTTTAACTTATTTCTTTAAAATCGATTTCATTGAATGCCTTAGGCTAATTGAAACGCTATCTAGTCCGTTTCCTGGGTGTAGAACCAGTACTTTATATATTTAGGGACATCTAGAGAACACTCCTCGAGTTGGGGTCGAACCCGTAACCATATCCACTATTCCACGGAGACCTGTGGATTGTTTTTAAGCCATACAACGATTTTCGAATTCCAAATAACACACGATTTCTCCCAGCGTTGACACATGCTATCGCCGCTCGCCGCATCAACATCAGCTTCATTTTTCTAAACATTTGTTGAATCAAAATATAACTAACACGTTTTGGTTGGTGTTGTAAACGTAAACTTGAAGCTGACAGATTATATGAAGGCATACGCGCTATATTCCATAATAATTTTGGACAATTTATACTCAGGTAAATACATCTTTGTTTCTTTTTGATTTTTAATACGTTGTCGTCATAGAAATGACCAATCACTGTATTTTGCTTTTTTATATATGTGATATTTCTATGCTATATTTTATTCTAACACAAATATAAAGTTCTCCTTTAAATGTAAATGCAGTTGTTACACAATTATTCGTTTTTTTAAGTTTAAATGACATACATATACACAACGTGTTTTGTGCTTGAATGAAGTATAACCAATAATCGCTGCTTATGTTGTTTTAACCCATTTATACTTAGTGGACTCTCTCATCCTTCTAAATTGGATCAATTTATTTCCAAAATTAGGGATGTCTAGTATACATATTTCTATATTTAGAATATTTCTTACAGAAATTCCTTTAAGCAAACAGCGTAGACCCTGATGAGACGCCGCATCATGCGGCGTCTCATCTGGGTCTACGCTGTTTGCCAAGGCCTTTTATCTAGACGCTTGGCATTAATGGGTTAAGTGATAGACAGGGAACAGTACAAAATAGAACGGATATAATTAAACATTATTTGAACACGTATTTTTTGCACATATGCTCGTTTAAAAAAAGAGATATATAATATATTACCTTAAAATTATAACATGTTGATAAATATGTTATATATTAATGATCAATCCGTTCTCGAATACCTATTGTTATTTCTGTACATGACAGAAAGACAATGTCAAAATGTTTCCTGTTTATTTTTAAATTCATTCAAAGTGTCGAGACATTATTACCGTAAACGAACAAGAAGGGAAACCAGTAAGGAATCGCCTGGTTGATCCGTGTTTGCAATTATCTAGCTCTTTCTTTCCGATCGAACTCGAGTTTTGCCTGTGGAAGTAATTCATTTGAATTAACCCATTTATGCCTAGTGGACTCTCCCATCCTTCTAAATTGGATCAATTTATTTCCAAAAAAGGGATGTCTGGTATATTTATTTCTATATTTAGAATATTTTTTACAGAAATTCCTTTAAGCAAACAGCGCAGACTCTGATAGGACGCCGCATCATGCGGCGTCTCATCTGGGTCTACCTGTTTGCCAAGGCCTTTTTCTAGACGTTAGGCATAAATGAGTAAAAATGAATTGCAAACATACAAAACACGTGTAGTCTGATATGTTGAACATTGGAAATTTGGAATCGACGATCGAAAGAAGAGATGGTGATTGTACTATTGAATCGGCGTAAAATTTGATTTAAAATATAATTTGAGTAGTATATCTTTGCTTATTATATATAACCATGGCATCTGCATACGATTTGTGAGTTAAATAACGTAAGATCATAATTATAATTATAATTATTATAAAAATTTCTTACATTTTAATACTTATGAAGAAATATACTTATTATCAAGGTGGTATAATCAAAAAGTACATTGCATTTATTTTATGAGAGATTAAATGTAACGGCTCTTTCTCTCATTATTATGCACATTTTCGAGACTAGACGTCGCGATAAGGTATTTTGATCTGTTTATTATGCATAATTGTTTCATAAGAGGAGATTTAACGCCCAGAAACTCCATCTGTGTATTAGCAATGTCAGCACAAAAGTCCCAATTATGTTCTTCGGACACGTAATTGATTGCATTTGACTCTGTTGAAAAATGAAAAGACAGTTCGAAATTTTCGGACTCAATTCAATATTTGAATGTTCTTTAATATTTGGAATACATCCACATTGCAAATATGTCGCGAACAAACTTCTATTCAGATGTTATACGAAGTATCGAAAACAATAAAGAATTTGCATAATGAAGCGTACTTTTCGGTCAACACATAATATTCATAAGGTACAAAGTTCGAAAAAAAAATCTACCGTATGCTTAACGTTACGGAGGTAATATTGTTTCATATGCTGGAAACATATTGAATGCTATTAGGGATGTCTAGTATACTTATTTCTATAATTAGAATATTAACAGTAATTAAATATCATGATGGGAATATGAAGCGATGACATAATTAAGCATGACAGAAAGCATCCGTTTCTTGAGATGTGGCTCTATCGTTTTTGTTTTCTCTCTTTATTGACCACTTGCTATTAATCTTCATTCTCGGCGACCTGTTAATTAAGCAATACACAATGTTTTAAAACATTTTTTCATTTATATGTATTTCTGTAGTTTTTAACAATTTAGGAATTTTTTGTCAATTTGGGATTTTAATATTCCTCTTTTCCTATTAAGTAGTTTCGTATGTTCATTATGTTGGACATGTACTTCATGCGCTTTATGCTTCATATAATGTAGAAGTAACGTATATCTAGACGATAAACACATGTGTTACAGTGTAACGTATCAACTCCATTGGAACTACACAGATCATAAAAAATCGTTCCACTGTTATGTGAATGTATACCTTTTTTGTATAATATATCTAACTACGAGAAGTCTAAACATTTTTATAAAACCTCTAAGTTAATTTTACGATTGCATTCGATTCATATTTGAAACCTCTCTTTTATTGGCTATGGTGGTTCCGTATTATTAATTAATACCAAACCACAGGTGCGAGGAGGAACATATTCCAGCATGTGCCAGTATAATCAAGATAAAAAATGTATAACCCTCAAACAAACGTTGCTCATTTCAAAAACAGAATCTTTTAGCTATGAACATTGAACATTTCATAGAAAAATAAGTAATGACTTTGAAATAAAAGAGCAATTTACATAATTATGCGTGGCCAACGGCGTATGAGCTCACCGACATCAACATATTAAAACTGAACGTCATTTAATGCTTTTAAGAATTTTTTAAAGCCTACATTTGCATGGTGGCAATGTATTAGAAGCACTAATCAGAACAAATAATTGAATATTTTTATACAAATAGACAACTTGACGATGACGCTTTTTTAAATCACGACACTATGCTAGTTAAGGCAAATCGACGTTAGCGAGTTAATATGCTTAAATACATCTGACAACAGTAATAATGTGGTTAATTTAAAAAGCTTTCAATTGTTTCAGAATTTTTATAGAAAATTTATTATAGTGATTGTAATTGAAAATCGTATAGAACACTTCTGTTTACCGTTTATGTACTTGTTTTATGTTTCGCCTGCAAAAAGCAACACACTTACGATATCATATGAAAACATAAGCTCTCATTATAAAAGAATATTCACAACCAATATTTGATAAATAAAATGCCCGTATTTATTCCCAGTTTATTTGTATCAATAATTTAACACTTTGTTGCACTAGTGTATACAAATAGAAATAATTCGTTTTTTCACAATCAGTACTAATAGACGTGGTTAAGTCTGAATCGGTTTATAGGGATATTGGCTTAATTCAATTCACCAATAAATAAAAAGATACATAGTTATCAAAGATACGATAATTTTAAATTAAAGCATTGGGGACTCAACTTATGATAGATTTTTAATTGAGAGCCAGTTTATGCTACTAAAGAAAACACCGTTGAACGGCGCCTTCAACGAACATTATATATCAGCAGATATAAGTTAACTAAATCGAAAAATGACACTTTGAAGAATCGTTTTCGGGTGTTTACTTACCATCATTGGTTTAGCTTTAAATTCGAAGCCAATTGGGAAGTCGATAGATAAGCTTTTTGTTAAATACTCGTACAATGTGAATGCTAATTTTACCAAATGTCAATGCGGCGACATGACCTGTCTTTGCTTGTCTAGTTGCCGCATGGACGATAACGTTCTTTCGCATCGATAGTACAGTCACAAATGTACATTCGAATCTGTCGGACACTTAAATACACAACTATAAAATGGATTATATTATTAAAGCTTGATATGTGGACAACAAACCAATGTATGTAATGTTGCCTGTCGTCTTGATGTTGGTTATTAGAAATTTCTTTCCTATTATTCCATTTCGATCAGTGATGCTTAAATTACTTTTCGTACTTGAACAGCGCAGGTAAGGTCAAAACAAGAAACTGATAAATGAAAGAAGATATTTCACAACTATCGGATAAAAACAACATTTTTACTTAAATTTGTTGTCTGATAATACGAATTAAAAAAACATATTAAAATACTGCAGCCGCACAGCGTATTTTATAGAACCTATTGAGATTGTAAATTGGATTGATTGGGTACCTGTTATGCACTATCTTTTAAACGCCTTGAGGAGGTCTTTACTCGATTGGCAAATAATACTAACGACGGAAGGCAGGTTCGTTCATTTGACCAGCTAAATGCATTAGTATTTTCACTTTTACTATGTGAATAATATATACAATATACGCATAATCATTTTCCATGAAGATTTATTTAATTTCGCTCAGTTCCGTGTCCTCATAAGCTTTTTTCAAGATAAATCAATACATAAACGCCGGAATTCTTTGATAAATACTGTTCGTAAGCAGCGATTTTGTCGTTTCAAATCGCTGTACAATCGGTCTGTCGTTTGCATTATTTGCATATCAGATAATTACTGCGCTGCATCAGATTAACGTAACAGATGTTGGATAGTTAAAATTATTTATCAGTAGCAAATGTAAGGAACATTATAACGAACTGATGAGCAATCGATTTATATCTTGAATAACTGAGTTTGTTTATTATACTCTGTGAACATATCGTCAGCGTGTTAATAATAATGATATACATTTATTTGATCATTAGCAGAAACTGTGACTTTACATTCATCAAGAAGCATTTGGACACACGACAAGTAATATTGTAATGTATAATTGCATACCAGCGAATTTGTTTTGATGTATTTAAGAAATGCATTGAATATTGCGCTATAACTTAATATACAAAATGTATATGAATTAATGTAAACTATGAATTGGATGCCAAAGTGCACAACATATAATTATCAGCTAGATTATGTCGATGTCCACACTAGTGATGTCGCTTGACAGGCATTGTGTCTTTAGAATTAACTCTCTGATAAAGTTGGTCATCACACTGGGATTGCATTGCGTTTTGAGTTAAAACAGGATGATATAAGCCATACTGTAAAATATCTGTTAAGTGCTTCAGAAAGTTGCCATTCTATATATCAGGTGAAAACTAATCATTTTAGTAATGACAGTTCAATTATATAATATGTATTGACTGCTTTTTAAATGAATTACAAAAATTGAGTGTTTATTTACAAGTATATGTTTTGTGATTACTTCTTTCCTAACAATGGGATTGGATGCACCTTTCAACTGATTTTATTCAAAAGCTTTATATTGGCCGTTCCAAGGCGTTTAGTCTGGTTTAGAATATATATTTTAATGCGATTTAATTTATTTTGTCGTGGATTGTATAGGCAATAGCTGAATGCTATAGAACAGCGAATCAAAACAAGCTCTGCTTCAGTTTCCCTGTGCTAAGATACCTTTAGAAAACAAGTAATTTCTTATATAGTTAAGAAGTGCACCACTTATTTTTTGTAAGCTCATATGTGTCTTGTTTTGCGAAATCTGGGAATAATGCATGTACGTAAAAGTGTCGTCCCAGATTAGCCTGTGCAGTCCGCACAGGCTAATCAGGGACGACACTTTCCGTTTTTATGGTATTTTTAGTTTCAAGGAAGTCCCTCCATACCGAAAATCAAGTTTAGGCGGAAAGTGACACATATTTTCCAAGTCGTGCATACTTATTATAATCCCATCATGTCTATGTGATATAAACCGGGATTTCATGTTTCATTAAACATTCTTATTATAAAACAGATTAACACAACACTCATTTAAAGTCTATATAACGCTTAAAATCATCGAAAAGTTCGTTAAGTATTTTGTAAAATAAAGTTAATACCTAAGCAATCAGTGTTCTATATAGCAATAGCCACAATTTCAATGCTAGATGTGGTATGATTACATAGATTGTTGTAGATACAAAATGCTCGTTTTTATTTATTTGTTACACATTTAATTCCATTTTAATTTCCCGCGAATATATCTATTGATACGAAACACGAACACCATGTACGTGTTTATGTGTCATATGAATAGATATCGTTGCGGGAAATTAAAATGGAATTGAATATGCAAAACAATAATACAAAAGAGCATTTTGTATCTACAAACATCTATTTTACCAGACCACATCTGGCTTTGAAATTTCGGCAATTGCCATAAAGAACACTGATTTTAAATCGGTTAAGTTTATTTTACGAAAAGTGTACGAAATTTTCGTTGATGTTGAGTAGTTATGTTACTTAAAGTATTTTCACTTGTTATAACGTGTATGCAAGAATTATAAGTTGTGTTGTATGGCGTCTGTCACTTCACCTATTACATCCATAATTTTAGTGGAAAATGCTTAGTTGTACGTGCATGAAAGAAAACATTTGAAGCAAAACAACTTAGCTAGAAAACCAATCTCATCTCTACTTTGTTATTGGTAAATGCAACTTTAGACGGGCTCTCTGCGACCAGTTTATTAAACACAAGGGATGGAATATCAACATCCCCATTGAATGTAACGGCAGGGACTAATGGATAATATCAGTGTGTCAAGAATCCCTCCTTTGCCAAGACAAACATCGATTCATGTGTTAACTAAACTAGAAGTAGATCACTCGTAGACAGTGTTTCAAACGAATTTATTTATCAAAATGGTATACATTTGTGGCTGTTGAATGGTTGTTAAATGATATAAGGGATTGTACTTACATTCAATGCGTAATACATGTAGGATATGTGTTGGATTTGGTAGAATATCGATGTTAATTGTCGAGTGATCATATAAATTACTATTTTCAAGAGTATGATTATAAATGAGTATTTTTTCTTATTTAAACTGAATAATTACGCTAAACTAATTACGTTATCACATAAAAAGTCATTGCAAGGAAAAAACAGTGGACACTATTGACAATTTACACCTTTAATTCTCAATGTTTGAAACATGCAATTATCAGTTTGAATTTAATGATTTTTCTCTCTATAATATATGCTTTACGGTTGTGTAAAGCATAAATAAAGTTGTGGTAATTGTACATAAATCAGTCTGGTTGGTATACGCAGTTACTCCTAATACTGTAGCAATATATTTTTAATGAGTATTCCGCCAACCACCGACTGCTACCAACTGAGTAATTGTAATCGGAAAGTTATGTGCCTTTAATAAAATTGCTCACTAGAAATATATATTGTTTTACTTAAACTCTGAAGTGTTGTTTTGTCATGCCATGATGCTTCTTTAAACATGTGATAATATATATTTTGCTGACGTATATCAGATAGCATGTCCGTCAACAAAAATAGTTCTATTTAATGAACGATTGCAAAACGCTGCATTAATCTGATATTCATGATTATGCATTGAAATACGACGCTTATGCTTGAAGGTGACAGATGGGTACTTAAGTAATGTTAATAAACACACAAAACAAGATGTGTGTAATTAATCTGAATGCCGATATTGGGATTTCTAATATGACCACATAGCCAGCAGTGCGTTATATGAAATATCCATTAAACACAAAGTGTAAATGTTAACCGTCCGACTTTTGGGATATGTTGCTTTTCTAGTATACCATTGGTAAGAAACATATCTTTTTGCCGAAAGCCCACGTCGCGGAAACCGACAGGTTATAAGAAAAGAATCTCATCTGCCTTAGAGCATGTTAGGCCTCGCCCAGTTAATGATTTCACGCCTTGATCTATATCGGATCAATTGACACAGACTTTTATTAAAGGTTGCAATACTTAATCAAGTTTGTTTATATTTGATATACCATTCATAGTTGTACCGGTAACAATTATACACACCCATAGTTAGGGCAAACTAAAGTTAAGTTATTCTCTTCAATTATTTTTTTTTCTCGCACAGCTCTAAGCTTCTTATATTCTTTTGTCATTTCGTGTTGGTAATTTAATTCGTGGAATATTTTAACAGGGGATTCGGATAACAGTAACGACTTGATTAAAACACGAAACAATATCTTATCACAGAGACATTCTTGTGACGTTTGTGAAAGAGCAAATAGGAAAAAGTTATAACGAGCGATAAAAGAATTGTCAAATGGATTTTACGGCATATTGTCAATAAGCATTAACTGTATGCTAACTGGAAACAGTTCGATGTGCAAGTTGGGTTTTAAAATAGAATAGTGTTGTTTTTTTCTTTTAGGACTTGTTATCTGAAATTTTATTATATCTCAAATTTCATTCATATACATGTAAAACAACGAAGAAGCGATATATCGAATTGATTTAAACTGTAATCTTAATCGAAAATCGCAAAACTTCTTTTTGTTCCAAAAAATTCGAACGCGTTTTGTTTAGAATGTGTTTAGTAACGTCAACATTGATCATAATTCCTGATTGTTTTATACCAGCTGTAAAAGTCATTTCTTAACAAACTATTGACGAGATTATATCATGGTGACACGTGCAACTATATTTAAAGCCGTTTTTGTAGCAGTACACAATCTTATAAGAAATGTATAACAAAGCATAAAAGAACCTTATTTCAGTGCATATTGTCAGCATAATAGCGTATTTTGTTGGACCAAGTATATGCAATTGGTGTCAAACATACATTATTTTCATCTGAAAATGACAACATACATACGTTTTTTATTCTGTCAAGATTTTAAGTTGATGAAGCATGTTCAGTCATTTCTATAATTTTCTTAAAGTGGATGCAAATCGATTTAATAATAAGCTTTTTATACGCGTCCCATAGTGCTATTGCATGCTTGGTAATTGATTTATCGGGCGCCAGCATGCATATCATTAAGTCGACAGCTTGATGATGCCAGTTCGCACACAAGTGATGTTTCTCGACAATCATGGTAAGTTTTAGCATCAACTCGCTTATAATATTGTTTTCCCAACATAAGCTCTCCCAATCACATTGCAAATTTATAAAGCTTGCTTTGCTTTTACAATTAACAAAGTGTGATAGAAGTCGGTATGTAAGATATTTGTACAGTGCTTCAATAGGTTGAAATTATGTTTCTGTGGTAAATACTTATCCTTTGAGTCATTGCATTTCTATAATAAAAATGAATACCAATGACTTGACGTAAGCGTGTATTGATACGTATATCTGTTATTATTGATTATTTGCGAAATGTGCGGTTTGACGCGCCTTATAACCAGCTTAAATCCGATGATCTGCATATACCTTTCCAAAGCTGTCATTAGCTTATCAAATCATGTATTAATTAATGCTGCGTTATATATTTTGTCATTTATTGTTATATAATTTATTAACTCGCCGAATATAGAAGAGTAGCGAATTTTACCAAGACTATAGATTTTTATATTTCCTGATTATGTTGTGGGGGTCTCTAATGCTTATATTTATTTAGAACACAAGATATGTTATGTTAAGTTAATTGTGTTCATAAAAAAAATGTTCGTTTAATCTTTAATGCATAATTTTATCACGCGTTTACCATCTATTGCACATGTTTTGTGAAACAATAGTTCTAAACCAATATGGTGGTGTTATATCATATTGTCGGAGTGTTGTTTTTATTTTTTAACACCAGCGTTAGTGCATATGTGTTATAAATCATGATTGTTATGTTTCATCTGAAGTGGTAATTATTTAAAATATTTTTATTCCAAAAAGCTGGTTTTACTTTCATTGCATGTGTATATCAATGATAAAGTTGTTGAATTGTATCTGCCACTACAATTGCACATCGGTTGATCAATTACAAAATGCCCCTAGCTTAAACCTGCATGAATAAAACATTTAAAAAACTGTCTGGAATACCAATCTCCCATATACTTTAGTTTTGACAAATGAAACTCTGTATGGGTTCAAAGCGAATTATTTATTAGGCACGTGGGATATAATATCAACATTCCCATGGAATGTATTTGTAGGAAAGAATAGGTAAATTAAATGTCAGTTAGTTTAGAATCCATTATTTGCCAAGACAAACCCGATACAGGTGCATAGTATGCTAGAAGTAGAGCACTTAGGGGTCCGTATTCAAACACGTTTAAAGTCTCAATTGTAGACTCAGACTTATATTTCCCAATTTATTTTATAGACATATCAAATCATGTTACATGAATGAAATGTGTCGTTGTGCAGTTCTCTTTATATTGAATGTGATAGCATTTTAATACGAATTATAGATTAGCGATATTTCTTTTCTTTTGTTAAGTCTGAGTCTATAATTTAGACTTAAACGTTGGCGAATTCGAGCCCAGGTGAAGTTTTTCTTATGAATACACGTATGACGATTGTTAATATTTGAACCTGTGGATAGCGGTTATAAACAAGTTCAGATATGTTATATTCACCCAAAAATACCTTTTGAAATTTTCCATAAAAAGGCACCGCCTGATTGGTGTAAGCAGTTAATTATGACCTATATTTTTTAGGGATTTCGCACAACAATGGCAGAAACGTTCTATTTCAAACTGAAAAATAGGCAAGATTTCAAGATTAGATGTGTCTCGGCTGATACCATCAGAGTTTCATTTTACTTATCTATGGTTCCCATCATTGTTTACAAAGGCCCTTTAATTGAGGCATTCATTGTTTCAAGCATACTATAACTAATAAGGAAATAAAAAGGTACGCGAAACGTATAATTATTAACATACTATGCATGTTCATTAAAATACTCAAATGGTAATATAAAACTGAGAGAAAATTGTTCGATTGATACAACGGTTCTTTTTCGTAAATTACTTATTTTCAACAAATACATGCAGTTATTATGATTTGAGTACGACAACAAACGCTCGTTGTTTTTACTCAGAGAGAAAATATTGTATAGCTTGTGCAAATAATACGTTGTATATATGAACCATACAATCCACAGCATACGATACACCGTACAATTGAAGCAGGCGATATGCTCATATACGCAGAATAAATGGTTACAAATTAACAAAGAGTGTACATATTTTAGTCTGGTATGTATTTAAAACTATTTGGAGTCGAACAGAATTACGACAACTCATAACATCACGTAACCGTTATAGCATATGATGAGCATAGTCTATAGCGGTATGTTGTCTTGGATGCACGGTTTACGGCAGAGTATTAGAATGCCAGACTTAAATCTGTTAATTAACAAAAGCCACAGGCCGCCTCAACATATGCATTTATAACATGACATTATTTCAGTGTGTCCTTATACAAACGGTAAAAGTACAAAAATGATGTAAGTTTGGTGGTATTTTACTGACGTTTATTGACAGCCATTAACACGATTGCCTCCATGAATATTGTCATTAGAAATGGAGTAATTAATTTCTATCGTGTGGTTTATTTAAACGTTATGCTGAAATATGAACATGAAATGTATGAGTTATGTGTGGTACAAACTAAGATAAACATCTATCATTGAATTTTGGCAGCATTATTGATTATGGAATAATACTTTGTTTATGCACTGTATATCTAAGCGTGTAAGAGTCATGTATACGTTCCGTTCCTTCTAAAAATGACAAATTCTCTGCGTTGATGAGACTTTCACAATTTAAAATTGATAATGTATGTTCTATCTTTTTAGTATTTTCTACTTCTCTTTACTAGTATTTTCTAATTCTCTTTTCTTTAACCTGTAACAATCGAGCTAACGATACGCTTCTACACGCTCTCATTAGTGCTGTTCCTTGCTTTGTAATGGATTTATTGGTCGCCGACATGTACATCCTGTACTTGATAGCCTGATTATGTCAGTTTGCACACCAGCGGTGTTGCTTGGCTTGGTGGGAGTTTGAAGTATAAATTTGCAAACACGACGGTCCCAAAGACAATATTAATATTTAGGGTTTATTTTTGCGTTTATGATTTAAGCCATACACTCAAATTTTAAACATATCCCACTCAGAAAATGGATATGGACAAACAGCATAAAACCAGAACAGCCAGCGAGTAACACACAGTGTCTTCAGGTGTTATCCCATTTGCTGCTCATCAGTATATTAGGGTAGGAAATGATGTCTTAAAACTTGAATCTAGTAAGAAAGTTATTCAATTGAATTTAACGTTCTAAGGGACAACAAATGCGTCAAAATACGTTTCTTAGTGGTAGAGGGTTAAATACGTATCTAAGTGGTAAAGGGTTAAAATTGCTTCATTAAGTTGTAAGTCTATTACTCTGGTGAATACCATACATTTGCTTACTGATTATGATATCAGGCACTGCTTCTTGATTACAAACACAAAACAATGCTTTTGTCTGGACGCAAGAAAAATTCTTCGAACGTGTGGTTCGTTCAGTGCAAATGGGAGACATTTATAATGAGAGATAAATGAGGGAATAATGGATTATACACCATATGGTCAATAATCGTGACATTAATGCTAATGGGAAACAATGCGCGGTGAAAGTGTGGTTGCAAAATAAGATATATTAATTGCAATTTGCTCGTATCACTGATAAGTGAGTTTCATTAATGAAATGCTAATGGCAATGATATACAGGTGGACTCATGAATAAGATCAACATTTTATATAAAATGGTACAAAAATTAGATGTCTATTGAAACTCCCAATACATTTTTTTATGTACAGATACTTTAATATTGTTGGGAGTTTGTATAGTAGCGCTTACATTGACAATTGTTCGCGATTATTTTAAATAACGTTTTTTTAATCATACATTTATTTAGAGTTGACGACATCTGTCAGTGTGACATGTGTGTTTCACGCACTTCATAACCCTACTCATGTCATTAATAAGCGAATAAGAGGTATGGCTATTAAAGCGTGATAAAATTATTTTTAGCAGAGTCTTGTACAATAGTATTATCTTAGCAAACCCTTAAATATTTAATATCAATAACTTATCTATTATACTATATTAATGGAAGCATCGAGGATTTTATGATTACATATTCTTATTTACATTGTCTTTCTCCATTTAAAATTTTTTAAATCAATAACGAAGATGGTAAATGCAAACTGTTGTGTTTCTGTGCATGTGCGTATTACGGATTACACGAAATCAATTTCCAGGATTGGCTTTATTATTATTATCCGTTAGCATGAGGTTGAAAATTGACACAATTGTTTACGAAAATGGACTGTGTGACGGTGCTGAGATTTTAACTTTGCTTTTCTTAAGAAAATACTGATATTGCAAGCGGAATTATGTAAAATATTTTTTTATTATTAAAATGTTTATCAAATTGATTGAATAGAACTTTGATCAACAGTACGGTTTGACTGATAATCTTGTTCCATTGTCAAGCATTGTGGGTTTTGTTATCATTGACCAATTTATGTTTAAATGTATGAATTTTTACCTATACACACTAGCTATCGCAAGCAGCCGATTGTTGTTACAGAAGATCATATGACGTTCAACAAACACATCTTTAAGGAAAAAGGATGGTACTTTTAGTTTTAACCTATTTCTTTTAAATCGATTTCATTGAATGCTTTGGCTAATTGAAACGCTATCGAGTCCGTTTCCTGTGTATAGAACCAGTACTTGGTATATTTTGGGAGATCTAGAGAACACTTCCCGAGTGGGGGTCGAACCCGTGACCTGCATGTCGCTAGGCGGACACCATATCCAATATTCCACGTCGAACTGTGGATTGTTTTTAAGCCATACGACGATTTTCGAATTCCAAATAACACACGATTTCTCCCAGAGTTGACACTTGCTATCGCCGCTCGCCGCATCGACATCAGCTTCATTGTTCTAAGCATTTGTTGAATCAAAATATAACACGTTTTGGTTGGTGTTGTAAACGTAAACTTGAAGGTGACAGATTATATGAAGGCATACGCGCTATATTCCATAATAAGTTTGGACAATTAATACTCAGGTAAATTCATCTTTGTTTCTTTTTTATTTTTAATACGTTGTCTCATAGATATGACCAATCACGTTATTTTGCTTTGATATATCTTCATATTTTAATGCTATTTTTTATTCTAACACGAATATAAAGTTCGTCTCTAAATGTAAATGCAGTTTTTACACAATTATTAGGTGTTTTTATAGTTTAAATGACATACATATACACAACGTGTTTTGTGCTTGAATGAAGTATAACCATTAATCGCTGCTTAGGGTGTTTTCAGTGATGGACAGGGAACAGTACAAAACTAGAACGATTAATTAGAAATTATTTGAACACGTTTTTTTTGCACATATGCTCGTGTATTTTTTTAAAATAAATGTTATATAATATATTAAATAAAATTATAACATGTTAATAAATATGTTATATATTAATGAGCAATCCGTTGTCGAATACATATTGTTATTTTTGTACATGACAGAAAGACAATGTCAAAATGTTTCCTGTTTATTTTTAAATTCATTCAAAGTGTCGAGACATTATTACCGTAATCGAACAAGAAGGCAAACCAGTAAGGAATTGTCTGGTTGATCTGTGTTTGCAGCTCTTTCTTTCTGATCAAACTCGAGTTTTGCCCGTGGAAGTAATTCATTTGAACTAACCCATTTATGCCTAGTGAACTCTCCCATCCTTCTAAATTGGATCAATTTATTTCCAAAATAGGGATGTCTAGTATATTTATTTTTATATTAAAAATATTTCTTACAGAAATTCCTTTAAGCAAACAGCGTAGACCCTGATGAGACGCCTAACATCCCTAATTTTGGAAATAAATTGATCCAATTTAGAAGGATGGGAGAGTCCACTAGGCATAAATTGGTTAAATGTCATGGCTCTGTCTCTCATTATTATGCACATTTTCGAGACAAGACGTCGGAATAAGGTATTTTGATATGTTTTATGCATAATAGTCTTACAAGAGGAGATTTAACGCCCAGAAACTCCATCAGTGTATTAGCAATGTCAGCACAAAAGCCCCAATTATGTTCTTGGTACACGTACTTGATTGTATTTGACAGTTCTAAATTTTCGGACTCAATTCAATATTTGAATGCTCTTTAATAATGTAAATATATCCAAATTGCAAATATGTCGAAAACAAACTTCTATTCCGATGTTATACGAAATATCGCATACAATTACAAATTCTCATAATGCAGCGTACTTTTCGGTAAACACATATGAAACATGCATAATGTACAAAGTTTGAAAAATTACCGTATGTTCAACGTTTTGGAGGAAGTATTGTTGTATATGCTGGAGAATGCATTTAATGCACTTAAAACAGCGATTATATTTCATGATGGGAATATAATTCGATGACATGTTTGGAATATTATTAAGCATGACAGAAAGCGTCCGTTTCTTTAAGTGTGGCTCAGTCTTTTTTGTTTTCTCTTAATTGACCAATTGATATTCATCTTCAATTTCGGCGACCTGGTTATTATGCAATAAACAATGTTTTATAGCATTTCGGCATTTATATTTATCTCTTTAGTATTTAAGAATTTTAGGATATTAGGCAATAGTTGGGATTTCAATATTCCTATTTTCCTATTAAGTTATTAAAGAAAATATTTCGTATTTTGATTATGTTGAACATGCGCTTTATGCTTCGTATACTGTAGAAGTAACGTATATCTAGCCGATAAACAAATTTGTAACAGTGTAACGTGTAAACACCATTGGAACTACACAGATCGTAATAAAGTAGTTACACTGTTATATGTATGTATACGTGTTTTTTATAACATATCTAACTACGAGAAGTCTAAACATTTTGATAAAACCCCTAAGGTAATTTTAAGATAACATTTGATTCAAAATTGAAACCTCTCTTTTTAGGCTATGGTGGTTCCGTATTATTGATTAATACAAAACCACAGGTGCGGGGTCGGTATTAGAGGAGAAACATATTCCAGCATATGCCAGTATGATACAGATAAACAATGTATAACCCTCAAACAAATGTTGCTCATTTCATAAGCAGAATCTTTAAGCTATAAACATTTAACATTTCATAGAAAAATAAGTAATAACTTTGAAATAAAAGATCAATTCAAATAGCAATGCGCGGCCAACAACGTATGAGGTCACCGACATCAACAGATTAAAACGTCATTTAATGCTCTTAAGAATATTAAAAAGCCAATATTCGCATGGTGGCAATGTATTAACCTTAGAAGTACAAATCAGAACAAATGATTGAGTATTTTTATACACATAGACAACTTGACGATGAGAAGCGCTTTTTTGAAATCACGACACTATACTATTTAAGGCAAATCGACGTAAGCGAGCTAATATGCTCAACTATATCTATCAACAGTAATATTGTGGTTAATTTAAAAAGCTTTCAATTGTTTCAGAATTTGTATAGAATTTTTTTTTATAGTGAGTGTAATTTTGAATCGTATGGAACACTTCTGTTTACCGTTTATGTACTTGTCTTATGTTTCGCCTGCAAAAAGCAACACAATTACGATTAGATATGAAAACATAAGCACTCATTACAAAAGAATATTCACAACCAATATTTGATAAACAAACCCCCGTATATATTTATTACCAGAATGTTGGTTTTCAATTAATAATAATTTAACAGTTTGTTGCACTTGTGTATACAACTAGTAATAATTCGTTTATTGACAATCAGTACTAATAGACCAATAGTGGTAAAGTCTGAATCGGCTTATAGGGATATTGGCTTAATTAACTTTACCAATAAATAAAAAGATACATAGTTATCAAAGATACGACAATTTTAAATTAAAGCATTGGGGACTCAACTTATGATAGATTTTGAATTGAGAGCCTGTTTTTGCTACTAAAGAAAACACCGTTGAACGGCGCCTTCAACGAACATTAGATATCAGCTGGTATATGTTAACTAAATCGAACATGACACTTTGAAAAATCGTTATCGGGTGTTCTATTTCAGTCCTTGGCTAAGTGTTTAATACGCAGCCAATTGGTAAGCCGATAGGTAAGCTTTTTGGGAAATGCTCGTTGAAATTGAATGATAATTTTACCAAATGTCAATGCGGCGACATGACCTGTCTTTGCTTGTCTAGTTGTCGCATGGACGACGTTTCGCATCGATAGTACAGTCACAAATGTATATTAGAATTTGACAGACACTTAAATACACAACTATAAAATGGAATATATTTTGACCACAAACTATGTAATATTGCCTGTCGGCTTGATGTTGGTTATTATAAATTTCTTTCAGATTATTCCTTTCCGATCAGCGATGGTTAAATAACTTTTCGTACGAAAACAGCGCAGGGAAGGTCCAAACAAGAAAGTGATAAATGAAAAAAGATATTTCAAAACTAGAGGATGAAAACAACATGTTGACGTATATTTGTTGTCTGATTAAACGAGTTTTAAAACACATCTTAAAATACTGCAACCGTATAGCGTATTATATAAAACCAGTTGAGCTTGTAAATTGAATTAATTGGGTGCCTGTTATGCAATATCTTTCCAACGCTTTGAGGAGATCTTTACTAGATCAGCAAATAATACTGACGACAGAATGCAGTTCTGTACTATTGCGTGACTCGCGGTTTGTTCATTTGACCAGCTAATGTGATAGTATGTTCAATTTAACTATGTAAATAATATATACCGGTACTTTATACGCATGATCAAGTTCCCATAAAGATTAATTGTGTCTTGTTCTGAGAAAACTGGGCTTACTTCATGTGCGTAAAGTGTCGTCCCAGATTAGCCTGTGCAGTGCGCACAGGCTAATCAGGGACGACACTTTCCGCCTAAACTTGCTTTGCGGTAAGGAGGGACTTCCTTGAAACTAAAATACCATTAAAGCGGAAAGTGTCGTCCCTGATTAGCCTGTGCTGACTGCACAGGCTAATCTGGGACGACATTTTACGCACATGAATTAAGACCAGGTTTATCAGAACAAAACACAATTAATTTCTTTCAGGTCCGTTTCATTATAAGCTTTGTTCAAAATGAATCAATACATGAAGGCCGGAATTACTTGATCAATGCCGTTCATAAGCAGCGATTAATGTTGTTTTAAATCGCTGTACAATTGGCCTGTCGTTTGCATTATTATTCTGCCTGTATATCAGATAACGGCGTTGTGTCAGATTAAAGCATATATATATATTTGTTAAAAGATGGTGGATAGGGGAATTATTCATCAGTAGCAAATATGAGGTACAATATAACACACTGATGAGCAATCGATTAATATATTTAATATATACGTTATGTTAATTATATTTTGTGAACATATCTTAAGGGTGTTTATAATAATAACATACATTTAAGTGAGCATTAACATAAACTTCGACGTTGTATTCATCTAGAAGCATTTAAAGACTTATTTAATATATATATATATATATATATATATATATATATATATATATATATATATATATATATATATATATATATATATATATATATATATATATATATATTTTACGTATAATTACACACCAGCGAATTTGTGTTGGAATGTATGACTGTAATACGTTGAATTTTGCGCTTAATAGTTAATATATATATCTATCAATTAAAACTATGACTTGGGTGCCAAATTGCACAACATGTCATCAGCTTGAGTCGATTTGCACACCAGTGATGTTGCCTGGCAGGAATATTGTATCTTGAATTAACTCGCTAATAGAATTTGTCTGTCAACCGCACAACCGTTTCAGCTGCAATTTAATCACATAGGGATTGAAATGCGTTAAGCCATACTGTAAAATGATTATAAAGTGTTTCATTGAGTGCAATTCTATTACTCAGACGAGTACTAAAACTTTGAGTAATGATTGCCCAATTATTTGTAATTTCTTTACTGCCTTTAAAATTTATTACAATATTTTAAGTTTTAAATTACAAGAGTATGTTTTGTGATTACTTCTTGATTAAGATTGAGATTGGACGCGCCTTTCAAATGAGTTTACTCAAATGCTTTAGAATGGCCGTTAGCAGGCGTTGATTCCGGCTAAAGAATGTATTGTTTAATGCGGTGTTACATATTTTGTCATTTTGTATAGGCCTTGCCGAATATACCAGAATAGCGAATTTAAACAAGAATATATCTCCTGATTATGCGTCGAAAGTTGCCGTATGCTTAGATTTGTTTAGAAAACAATTAATTTGTTATATAGTGAAGTAGTACACGCGCACCAATGTCTTTTGTAAGCTCATATGTTCCGAGTCGTGCAAATTGATTTAAATCTTATCGTTTTGTCTATGTGTTTTAAACCGGGGTTTCATGTTTCATTTAAAGGTCTTATTATATAACAGATTAACAAAACACTCGTTATCAGTATAATTACTTGTAATAACTTGTATCTATCAATGATACAGATTGTTGAATGGCGTCTGTCACTTCACCTATTACATCCATAATTTAAGAGGAAAATGCTTAGTTGAACGTGCATGAAAGAAAACATTTGAAACAAAACAACTTAGCTAGAAAACCAATCTCATCTATACTTTGTGATTGGTAAATGTAACTTCAGACGAATTCTCTGCGAACAGTTTATTAAACACAAGGGTATAGCAACATCTCCATTGAATGTTACGGCAGGGACTAATGGGTAATATCAGTGCGTCAAGAATCCCTCCTTGCCAAGACAAACATCGATACTGTTGTAAACTAAACTAGAAGTAGATCACTCATAGACAGTGTTCCAAACGAATTTATTTATCAAAATGGTTTACATTTGAAACTGTTGAATGGGTTTTTAAATGATCTCAGGGATAGTAATCACATTCATGGCGTAATACATATAAGATGTTTGTTGGATTTGGTAAAATATCGATTTTAATTGTCGAGTGATCATATAAATTACTATTTTCACGAGTATGCTTATAAATGATTATTTTTTCATATTTAAACTGGATAACTACGCTAAAATAATGACGACATCACATAAAAAAGTCATTGCAAGGAAAAACAGTTGACACTATTGATAATTTACACCGTTAATTCTCAATGTTTGAAACTAGGAATTATCAGTTTTAATTTACTGATGTTTCTCTATAATTTATGCTTTACGATTGTGTAAAGCATAAATAAGGTTGTAGTAATTGTACAGAAATCAGTCCGGTTGGTATACGTAGTTAACTTCAGCAATATAATTTTTATAAGTATTCCGCCAACCACCGACTGCTACCAGTTGAGTAATTTTAATCGGAAAGTTACGTGCCTTTAATAAAATTGCTCACTTTAAAAATATCTTGTTTTACTAAAACTCTGCAGTGTTGTTTTGTCATGTCATGATGTTTAATTGAACATGTGATATAATATGCTGACGTATATCAGATAGCATGTCCGTCAACAAAAAAAAATCTATTCAATGAACGATTACAAAACGCTTCATTCATTTGATATTCATATAATTAACCTGAATTCCGATATTGGGATTTCCAATATGACCCCATAGCCCGCCTTGCGTTATATGAAATATCCATTAAACACAAAGTGTAAATGTTAACCGTCCGACTTTTGGGATGTGTTGCTTTTTTAGTATATCATTGGTAAGAAACATATTTTGTTGTCGGAAGCCCACGTCGCGGAAACCGACAGGTTATAAGGAAAAGAATCTCATCTGCCTTAGAACATCTAAGGCCTCGCCCAGTTCAATACTTCACGCCTTTTTCAAAAAAAAGAACAACAGCACTGGTCTATTAAAAGAGCGATGCCATCTTCGCGTTAAATGATTCTATTACCATGGCATTCATCATAATGTCGTTCATTGAAAAAAGCTTCCTATTTTGGGAGGTTGTAACACAATATTATATACCCATTCATTATACGAGAATAATGTGCCATAACTTTTAGTTTATTATCAGAATAAAATTGTTTTTTAACTTGATAATTCGTCTTATTTACTCTTATGGTACTTGAATATACAGTAATGAAGCTTTCGCATTTACATATTGTTTTTCAGATTTTGGGTTGTTCCATCAACCGAATCCCATGACAAAATATTTCATATTTGTGTAACAATCCCACTAAAGTTTTAAGATCTGCCTTAAGGGTGGCTTATCATAAAAGATGATTTAATTAAGACTCAATTTTAGTTTTTTTCGTCGGTAATGGGACACATGATGCTAACATTCTGTTATATTGATAGTGCGATTATACAAATAGGAGACAATGAATCAGAGTTTGGACAATATTGAACAACAGTACAATTACTCATGATTAATACTTTTTTCAGCACATAGTCCCCCGTTACCCTAATATTTATTTTAATAGCATAATTTTAGAGAACTTTTAATAATGATTATCCCAGAATAGTACTGTTTACCATCCATGTACATGCGTATATTATTTATTATTTTGCATGCAAAAAGCAACAACATTACTGTTAGATCTGAAATAATATATGCGTTCAATAAAAACACTATTCATAACCAAGAGGTATCCAAAACCAACTAACATGTGGTGCAAAAGAAACAAAACATTTATTATCTAAGTTTCTATTTTTCCATGTTATAACGTTTGAGCATTTGAACTTTCATATTGCGGTCTATTGCTTTGCATGCACGGTCTGTGGCGAGTAACACAATTCCAGAGTTACATATGTTTAAACAAAAACCGCAGCAACCATAACAAAATAATATACGGCTCTTGTTTGTTTTCACGTATTTATACAGTAAGATTCAAAACAGAGATAGGTGTGTTATTTTTTGTTGTTATTTTACTGCCGTTTATTAACAGCAATTAAACAGTTTGCATGGTATGAAGATCTGGAATGAATATGGGATATTAAATCTCCATCATTATATGTTTGCTTTATTTCAAGTTTTTGAAGCAATACAAAACTTTATTAGAAATGTATAGCAAAGCCTTAACCTTATTTCTGTGCATATTGTCAGCATAATAGCGTATTTTGTTGGAACAAGTATATGCAATTGGTATCAAACATACATATAGGATCTGGCAGGAGTTGTCATATCATACCATATTTTATTAAACGAGTTCAGGAATTTTGTTGGTAAGCGAGCCTTTGGCGAGCTTACAAACGAATTTCCTGGACGAGTTTAATAAAATATGGTATGATATGACACCGAGTGTCAGATCTTTTTTACCACATGCTTTTAAATGAGCAAATTAAATAAATATTCACGCTAACATAATGATAAATCTCGAATATTGTTTACATTTCCTGACGTCATTTGGAACGCCTCGGCTTTTACAAAGCAAAATAACAAAAAGCGATTGGTCAATAAACGAATACTAAGCCAATGAAAACGCTTAATAATGTTGTATTACACATGTGTAATATAAAAAAATATGTAATGGTTGTATTACATTGGAAACAGGGTATAGCATGTGATAAATTATTTTCTTCTTAAAATGGCAACATCCATACGAATTTTATTCTGTCAAGATTTTAAGTTGATAATGCATGTTCAGTCATTTTTGGAATTTTCTTAAAGTGGGTGCAAATCGATTTAACAATAAGCGTTTTATGCGCAAATTTATGGAGCTTGCTTTGCTTTTACAATTAACAAAGTGTGATAGAAGTCTGTATGTAAGATATTTGCTCAGTGCTTCATTAGGTTGGAATTATGTTTCTGTGGTAAATACTTATCCTTTGAGTAATTGCATTTATATTATATCGATGAATTTATAAAAATGAATACCAATGACTTGACGTAAGCGTGTTTTGATACGTATATCTGTTATTATTAATTATTTGCGAAATGTGCGGTTTGACGCGCCTTTTTACCAGTTTAACTCCGATGCTCTGCATTTGTTTGCCTTTCCAAAGCGGTTAGCTTATCAAATCATGTATTAGTTAATGCTGCGTAATATATTTTGTCATTTATTGTTCGAATATTTATTAACTCGCCGAATATAAAAGAGTAGCGAATATTGACAAGACTGTATTTCCTGATTATGTTTTTGGGGTCTCTAAGGCTTATATTTGTTTAGAACACAAGAAATGTTATGTTAAGTTAATTTTGTTCATCTAAAAAATGTTCGTTTAATCTTTAATGCATAATTTTATCACGCGTGTACCATCTATTGCACATATTTTGTAAAACAATATTTCTTAACCAATATGGTGGTGTTATATCATATTGTCGAAGTGTTGATTTATAATTTTAACTCAAGCGTAAGTGCTTATGTGTTAAAATCATGAGTGTCATGTTTCATTTAAAGTGGTAATTATTTAAAAGATTTTTCGAAAAGCTGGATTGAGTATCATTGCGTGTGTATGTCAATGATAAAGTTGTTGAATTGTATCTGCCACTATACTTGTACATCGGTTGCTCAATGACAAAATGCCCCTAGGTTAAACCTGCATGAATAAAACATTAAAAACTGTCTGGAACACCAATCTCCTATAAACTTTAGTATTGACATATGAAATTCTATATGATTTCAAAGCGAATTATTTATTAGACACGTGGTATAGAATATCAACAATCACATGAACGCATTATTATGATCATACTGTAAATGTTCATTAAAATAATAAAACTGTAATAAAAAACTGAGAGGAAATTGTTCGATTGATATTACGGTTCTTTTTCGTAAATTACTTATTTTCAGCAAATACATGCAGTTATAATGATTTGAGTTCGACAAACAACGCTCGTTGTTTACTCAAAGAGAAAATGTTGTATAGCTTGTGCAAATAATAAGTTGTATTTATGAAGCAACAGGTAAATTCGTGCGTTATTAACAAGCGGTCATTCGGCTAGTCAAATTATCATGCTTCATGTACATTTGACATAATTTTTATCTAGCATATGTCTGCTGTTTTACCTTCATCATTAGCGTCCATAAAATCCACAGCATACGATTAACAATACAATTGAAGCAGACGATATGCTCATATACGCAGAATAAATGATTACAAATTAACAAAGAGTGTACATATTTTAGTTTGGTATGTATTTAAAACCATGTGGAGTGGAAAAGAATAACGACAACTAATAACATCACGTAACCTTCAAAGCAAATAATGAGCATACTCTATAGCGGTATGTTGTCTTGCATGCACGGTTTACGGCTGAGTATTAGAATGCCAGACTTGCAGCTGTTTATTAACAAAGGCCACAAGCCGCCTCAACATGAAATTATTTCAGTGTTTCCTTATACAAACGGTAATAGTACAAAAATGTACTTTTGGTGTTGGTGTTATTTTACTGACATTTATTAACAGCCATTTACACGCTTTCCTCCTGTGAGTACAAACGGAGTAATTAATTTTCATCGTGTGCTTTATTTAAACATTGTGCCGAAAGATGAGAATAAACTTTGTGAATTATGTATGGTGCAACCCAACATAACCATATTTCATTGAATTTTGTTAGCATGAGTGATTCTGTTTATGCACTGAATGTCTAAGTGTGTAAGAGTTATACAAACATTCCTTCTTTAACCCATTTATTTCTATATTTAGAATATTTCTTACCGAAATTCCTTTAAGCAAACAGCGCAGACCCTGATGAGACGCCGCATCATGCGGCTTCCCATCTGGTTATACGCTGTTTTCCAAGGCCTTTTTTTCTAGACGCTAAGGCATAATTGGGTTAAAATGACACATTTTCTGCGTTTATAAAACTTTTGCAATTTAAAACTGATAATGAATGTTCTATCTTTTTTAGTATTTTCTAATTCTCTTTACTTTAACCTATAACAATCGATCTAACGATACGCTTCTGCACGCGCTCATTCGTGCTATTCCGTGCTTTGTAATGGATTTATTGGGCGCCAACATGTACATCCTGTAGTTGATAGCCTGATTATGTCAGTTGGCACACCAGCAGTGTTGCTTGGCATGGTGGGTGTTTGAATTACCTTGCTTGAAGTATTAGTTTGCAAACACGACCGGTCCTAAACACACTATTAATATATATATATATATATATATATATATATATATATATATATATATATATATATATATATATATATATATATATATATATATATATATAGATATATAAACAAAAACGTTGTATTATTTTTTGCCGAAGCTTTCGACCTCACGGTCTTCATCAGCGGCCATTTTTTATTTTCAGATGTTTTATTATGAACGGAAATGACGTCGTGCATTTCCGGCGTCAACGTTGTTTACGCGCCCTTTTATTAACGTTCATTCTTGAACGTTGATGCCATATGGTCGGTATGTCCTTAGTTTTGACTTCCACAATTGCTCCAGAAACAATGTTGATTGCAAATCATCCAATGTTGTGTATGCGGTCAACTGTCGTCGCTGTCGCAGGTTCGTGTATGTGGGAGAGACCGGCGGAACTCTGTACCAGCGACATCTATTGAATCTGTCACGTATTCGCACACAACACAGTGACCCGGTAGCTCAGCATTTCTACACCGACGGACATTCCATGGATGATTTCCAAATAATGGGACTCGAAAAACTCAGCGGGTCGGACGAGTACCGCAAAACCATGGAGCAATAATCCACCGAACCCAACACATTTTCTTTTTATTTTATTGTTTTTTTCACAGTTTATATACATTGTTAAAGAGATTACAGTAACTAAAGAATTTCTTTGGGAAAATGACGTCATTTTGTCAAAAGATGACGTCATTTAACATAAACAGTGAAAATTATCGATAATTTTCACTGATAATTTTCATTGTTTGAAACAGTGAAATTATTAGTTTTAATTATCTTATATTTCTGTATAAACCACCGGAAAACATAAAAAAATATACAGTTATTTACAGTTGACGACATTCTGTCAGTGTGACATGTGTGTTTCACGCACTTCATAACCTTACTCATGTCATTAATAAGCGAATAAGAGGTATGGCTATTTAAGCGTGATACAATAATGTTTAGCAGAGTCTTGTACAATAGTATTATCTTAGCATACACTTAAATATTTTATATCAATAACTTATCTAGTATACTATATTAAGGGAAGGATCGAGGATTTTACGATTACATTTTCTCATTTACATTGTCTTTCTCCATGTAAAATTTGCTAAATCAATAACGAAGATGGTAAATGCAAACTGTTGGTTTTGTGTGCCCGTGCGTATTACGGATTACACGACAATAATTTCCAGAATTGGCTTTATTATTATTATTATCCGTTAGCATGAGGTTGAAAATTGACACACTTTTTTACGAAAATAGACGTTTTGACGGTGCTGAGATATGAACTTTGCTTTTTATAAGAAAATACTGATATTGCAACTTTGGCAAGCGGAATCATGTAAAATACATTATTTTTTTTATTAAAATGGTTATCAAATTGTTTTCATAGAAATTTGATCAACAGTACGGTTTGACTGATTGTCTTACTCCATTGTCAAGCATTGTGGGTTTTGTTATCATTGACCAATTTATGTTTACATGTATGAATTATTATTAATTGTGATAAAAAACGCGATCTTTCTAGATAGCATTGAAATCGTGTTTCCAATTTATTTCTGATAACACGATGACCTACACGCACTAGCTATCACAAGCAGCCGATTGTTGTTACAGAAGATCATACGACCTTAAACAAACAAATCTTTAAGGAGAAAGGATGATATATTTAGTTTTAACCTATTTCTTTTAAATCGATTACATTGAAAGCCTTAGGCTAATTTAAACGCTATCGAGTCCGTTTCCTTGGTGTAGAACCAGTACTTGGTATATTAGGTAGATCTAGAGAACACTCCCCGAGTGGGGGTCGAACCCGTGACCTTCGTGTCGCTAGGCGGACACCATATCCACTATTCCACGGAGACCTGTGGATAGTTTTTTAAAGCCATACAACGATATTCGAATTCCAAATAACACATAATTTCTCCCAGAGTTGACATATGATATCGCCGCTCGCCGCATCGACATCAGCTTCATTGTTCTAAGCATTTGTTGAATCATTATGGTATCGGCGATTAGCTAGAGTACCTTTACACAGAAACCTGATGATAATAATCGTTAATAGAACCGTTTATAATGAGAACGTTTAAAATATTTCATAAAAGATAATCAATACGCTTTGGTTGGTGTTTAAAACGTAAACTTGAAGGTGACAGATTATATTAAGGCATACGCGCTATATCCCATAAAATTTTTGGGCGTTTAATACTCAGGTAAATTCATATTTGTTTCTTTTTGATTTTTAATACGTTGTCGTCATAGACATGACCAATATTATACATATGTCATATAACTATGCTATTTTTTATTTTAACACAAATATAAGATTCTCCTTTAAATGGAAATATAGATTTTGCAAAATTATTCGGTGTTTCAGACTTTAAACGACATATGGAAACAGATTTTTTTCTTTCTTAAATTAAGTATAACCATTAATGGTTGTTTTGAGTGATAGACAGAGAACAGTATACAAATAAAACTAATATAATAAAACATTATATGAACATGGATTTTTTGTGCACGTTGTCTCGTTTTGATTTATAAATGTTATAAAAAATATCTACTTACAATTATTAAAAATTGATACATATCTTATATATTAATTATCAATCTGTTCTCGAATATCTATTGTTATTTTTTTACAGGACAGAACGACTATGTTAAAATGTTTCCTATTTATTTTCAAATTCTTTCAAAGTGTCGAGACATTATTACCGTAATCGAACAAGAAGGCAAACCAGTAAGGAATCGCCTGGTTGATCTGTATCTGCAATTATCTAGCTCTTTCTTTCTGATCGAACTCGAGTTGTGCGTGTGGAAGTAATTCATTTGAATTAACCCATTTATGCCTAGTGGACTCTCCCATCCTTTTAAATTGGATCAATTTATTTCCAAAATTAGGGATGTTTAGTATATTCATTTCTATATTTAGAATATTTCTTACAGAAATTCCTTTAAGCAAACAGCGTAGACAATGATGCGACGCCGCATCATGCAAACAAATAAAACACTTGTAATCTGATATGTTGAACATTGGAAATTTAGAAACGACGATCGAAAGAAGAGATGGTGATTGTACTATTGAATCGGCGTAAAATTTGATTTAAAATATCATTTAAGTATGTATTTTTGCTTATTATATATAGCCATGGCATCTGCATACGATTTGTGAGTAAAATCACGTAAGATCATTATTATAATTCATTTTTATAACAATTACATATTTTTTTATACTCATGAAGAAATATACTTATTATCATGGTGGTATAATTACAAAGTACATTGCATTTGTTTTATGAGACATTAAATGTAACGGCTCTTTCTCTCATTATTATGCACATTTTCGAGACTAGACATCGCGATAAGGTATTTTGATCTGTTTATTATGCATAAAAGTCTTATAAGAGGAGATTTAACGCCCAGAAACTCCATCAGTGTATTAGCAATGTCAGCACAAAATCCCCAATTATGTTCTTCGGGCACGTAATTGATTGCATTTGACTCTGTTGAAAAATGAAAAGACAAATCGAAATTTTTGGACTCAATTCAATATTTGAATGCTCTTTAATATTGTGAATATATCCACATTGCAAATATGTTGCGAACAAACTTCTATTCAGATGTTAAACGAAGTATCGAAAACAATAAAGAATTTGCAAAATGAAGCGTACTATTCGGTCAACACATAATATTCATAAGGTACAAAGTTTGAAAAAAAACAACAACTACCGTTTGCTTAACGTTACGGAGGTAATATTGTTTCATATGCTGGCAAAATATTGAATGCGCTATTAACAGTAATGAAATATCATGATGGGAATATGAAGCGATGACATAATTAAACATGATAGAAAGCGTCCGTTTCTGTAAGTATGGCTCTGTCTTTTTTGTTTTCTCCTAATTGACCACGTATAATTCATCTTCATTCTCGGCGACATAGTAATTATGCAATAAACAATGTTTTATAACATTTCGGCATTTATATTTATCTCTTAGGTATTTAAGAATTGTAGGATATTTGGTTGAGTTTACGATTGCATTCGATTCATATTTGAAACCTCTCTTTTATTGGCTATGGTGGTTCCGTATTATTTATTTATACCAAACCACAGGTGCGGGTCGGTATTCGAAGAGTAACATATTCCAGCATGTGCTAGAATGATCCAGATAAGCATTGTATAACCCTCAAACAAACTTTGCTCATTTCAAAAGCAGAATCTGTTAGCTATAAACATTGAATATTTCATAAAAAAATAAGTAATGACTATGAAATAAAGGAGCACTTTATTTAGCTATGCGTGGCCAACGGCGTATGAGCTCACCGACATCAACAGATGAAAACTGAACGTCAGTAAATGCTTTTAAGAATTTTTAAAAGCCTATATTCGCATGGTGGCAATGTATTAACCTTAGAAGTACTAATAAGAAAAAATAATTGAATATTTTTATACACATAGACAACTTGACGATGAGATGCGCTTTTTTTAAATCACGATACTATGCTATTTAAGTCAAATCGACGTTAGCGAGTTAATATGCTTGAATACAACAGTAATAATGTGGTTAATTTACAAAGGTTTCAATTGTTTCAAAATTTTCATAGAAAATGTATTATAGTGATTGTTATTGAAAATCGTATAGAACACTTCTGTTTACCGTGAATGTACTTGTCCTATGTTACGCCTGCAAAAAGCAACAAAATTACGATAAGATATGAAAACATAAGCACTCATTACAAAAGAATATTCACAACCAATATTTGATAAATAAAACCCCGTATTGATTACCAGAATTTTGGTATCAATAATTTAACAGTTTGTTGTACTAATGTATTCAAATAGTAATAATTCGTTTATTGACAATCAGTACTAATAGACGTGGTAAAGTCTGAATCGGCGTATAGGGATATTGGCTTAATTCACCAATAAATAAAAAGATGCATAGTTATCAAAGATACGACAATTTAAAGCATTGTGGACTCAACTTAAGATATATTTTGAATTGAGAGGCCTGTTTATGCTACTTAAGAAAACACCGTTGAACGGCGCCTTCAACGAACATTAGATATCAGCTAATGTAAGTTAACTAAATCGAACATGACACTTTGAAGAATCGTTTTCGGGTGTTTACTTACCATCCTTGGCTTAGTTTTAAATACGACGCCAATTGGGAAGCCGATATATAAGCTTTTTGTTAAATACTCGTACAATGTGAATGCTTATTTATTAAAATGTCAATGCGGCGACGTGAACTGTCTTTGCTTGTCTAGTTGCCGCATGGACGACAAAGTCCTTTCGCATCGATAGTGAAGTCACAAATGTACATTCGAATCAGACGGACACTTAAATACACAACTATAAAATGGATTATATTATTAAAGCTTGATATGTGGACCACAAACCAATATATGTAATTTTGCCTGTCGTCGTGATGTTGGTTATAAGAAATTTCTTTCATAATATTCCATTCCGATCAGTGATGCTTAAATTACTTTTCGTACGAGAACAGCGCAGGTAAGGTCAAAACAAGAAACTGATAAATGAAAGAAGATATTTCACAACTATCGGATAAAAAAAAGTGTTGTCTAATAAAACAAATTTTTAAAAACATCTTAAAATACTGCAGCCGAACAGCGTATTATATAGAACCAATTGAGATTGTAAGTTGGATTGATTGGGTACCTGTTATGCAAAATCTTTCAAACGCCATGAGGAGATCTTTACTCGATTGGCAAATAATACTGACGACGGAAGGCAGTTCTATACTATTGCGTGACTCGCGGTTCGTTCATTTGACCAGCTAATTGCATTAGTATGTTCAATTCAAGTATCTGAATAATATATACATTATACGCATTATCACGATTCTATGAAGATTTATTCAATTTCGTTCAGTTCCGAGTCCTCATAAGCTTTGTTCAAGATAAATCAATACATAAACGCCGGAATTCTTTTATAAATACCGTTCGTAAGCAGCGATTTTTGTCGTTTCAAATCAATGTACAATCGGCCTGTCGTTTGCATTATTTTTTTGCTTGCATATCAAATAATTACTGCGCTACGTCAGATTAACGTAACAGATGTTGGATAGTTTAAATTGTTTATCAGTAGCAAATATCAGGAACATTATAACGAACTGATGAGCAATCGATTTATATCTTGAATAACTGCGTTTGTTAAATATATTATGTGAACATATCGTCAGCGTGTTAATAATAATGATATACATTAAATTGATCATGAGCAGAAACTGTGAATTTTCATTTATTAAGAAGCATTTGGACACATGACAGGTAATATTGTAATGTATAATTACATACCAGCGAATTCGTTGTTGATGTATTTAAGAAATGCATTGACTATTGCGCTATAACTTAATTTATATGAATTAATGTAAACTATGAATTGGATGCCAAAGTACACAACATATAATGATCAGCTAGATTATGTCGATTTTCACACCAGTGATGTCGCTTTACAGGCAATGCGTCTTTAGAATTAACTCGCTGATAAAGTTGGTCATCACACAGGGATTGCAATGCGTTTAGAGTTAAATGGTGTGATATAAGCCATACTGTAAAATATCTTTAAAGTGCTTCATTAATTTGCAATTCTATTACTCAGGTGAACACTAAACATTTCAGTTATGGCAGTTCAATTATACATAATTTATTGACTGCTTTTCAAATGAATTACAACAATTGAGTGTTTATTTACAAGTGTATGTTTTGTGGTTACTTCTTTCCTAAGAATGAGATTTGATGCGCCTTTCAACTGATTTTACTCAAATGCTTTAGATTTGCCGTTCCGAGGCGTTTAACCCGGTAAGAATATATATTTTAATGCGATTTAATTTATTTTGTCGTGCATTGTATAGGCAATAGCCGAATGTTATAGGATAGCGATTTAAAACGTCAAGCTCTTTTTCCCTGTGCTACGATACCTAAAGAAAACAAGTAATTTGTTATATAGTTAAGTAGTGCTCATGCACAACATATTTTGTGTAAGCTCATATGTTCCAGGTCGTGGATATTTATTTTAAACCCATCGTCATGTCTATTTGTTATAAACCGGGGTTTTATGTTTGATTAAAAGGTCTTATTATGTAACAGATTAACATAACACTCATTTTAACTTGTAATAACGCGTATGTATCAATGATAAAGTGTGTTGCATTGCGTCTGTCACTTCACCTCTTACATCCATAATTCAAGGGGAAATGCTAAGTGAACGTGCATGACAGAAAACATTTTAAACAAAACTAATTAGCTTGAAAACCAATCTCATCTCTACTTTGTTATTGGTAAACGTCACTTCAGACGAGTTCTCTGCGAACAGTTTATTAAACAAAAGGGGTGGAATATCAACATTCCAATTGAATGTAACGTCAGGGACGAATGGGTAATATCAGTTTGATAAGAACCCCTCCTTTGCCAAGACAGACATCGATACAGGTGTAAACTAAACTAGAAGTAGATCACCCATAGACAGTGTTCCAAACGAATTTATTTATCAAAATGGCATACATTTGAAACTGTGGAATGAGGTTTTAGATGATCTAAGGGATTGTGATTACATTCATAGCTTAATACATTTAGGATATTTGTTGGACTTGGTAAAATATCGATTTTAATTCAAAAGAGATCATATACAATAATATTGGCACGAGTATGCTTATCTTATACATGATTATTATTTATACTTAAAGTGGATAATATTACGCTACAAGAACGACGTCATTACATTAATGTCATTGTTATTAGTCATTGCAAGTAAAAACAGTGTTTAATGTTGATAATTTTCACCGTTTATTCTCAATGATTGAAATAGGGAATTATCAGTTTTAATTCACTGATCTTTCTCTGTAAACAATCCAAAAGCATAAATGAAGGTTTTGAAATTGTAAAGAAATCAGTATAGTTGGTATAAGCAGTTAACTTTAGCAATATAATTTCTGTGGGTATTCCGCCAACCACCAACTGCTACTATTATTATAATATAATAGTAACTTAGTAGTTTTAATCGGAAACTAACACGACTATCATAAAATTGCTCACTAGAAATATATCGTGATTTGCTAAAACATCAAATGGGTTAAAAATAAAATGTTAAGTTTTGTTGTGTAGGACTATGATGTTGCTTTAAACATGTGACATCATTTGCTGACGTATTTTATATAGCATTTCATCCAACAAAAATAGCTCTATTCAGTGAACAATTACAAAACGCTTGATTAATCTGATATTCTTTATTATGCATTGAAATACGATGCGCAACTTATGCTTGAAGGTGACAGATTGGGTATTAATGTATTGTAAATAAACACACAGCACGAGATTTCCAATATGACCAAATAACCCGCCTGCAATTTAGACGAGTTCCGTGGTAAGGTAAGTCGATATATATTTCAAAAAGGTAGCAGACAGCGCTGTGAATACACACTTAATCAATTGTTGAAGTCTTACGGAATCAGAGCGAAGTTGAATTCCAAATGTGTTCGAGATTGCAGAAATTTATTACATTGTTTTAACGTAAGGGATCGTATTCACCAAACCGTTCGTAAGTCTAGGAATACAGAATATTATTTTAATTGATTTTTCATGACATGCGTTTATTTTGAGTAAAAATTTGAATTAGTCTCATATATCTACATCGTTCTTTATAAAGAACAAGTTCTTTGGGACAAAATTACCAGTGGTAGACTGTATTTATTCAAAGGCTGAATTGATGTTCTTGGTTTTAAGTATATTCTTAGTTTGTTCTTAAGTCTAAGAATCTACTGGAGAATACGGGCCTAAGTTACTGTTTAATCGCGTGAAGTATACCGATTTAGTATGGAAGTATTCATGATACGGTAAGTATATTGATTTTTCTGTGCTATTTCTTCTATCGGGTTTCTATCTGGTAACTTGAGGCATATGCCTTTTGACCAAGATATAAACAGTAAATTTACAAAGAAAAGAGGTGTGTTTTGTTATGTTTTTATTTTCTCTGAGTATTAACAGCCATTGCCAATTTAAGTAGCTATGACGACTGGGATTAAATAAGAAATAAATATTACTGGAGTGTGCTATATTTTTTAATTAAAAAATGATTTATATATAGCCTAGCCTTTTTTCATTAAAAGAGCTACATTTATTTTACTTTTTAGTTTATGACATTGGTGTCTAAGCGCGTGTCTTCGTATAAAGACAACAACCATACTTCAGTATAACTTTCAAAATTTAAAGTTGATTATGAATGTTCAATTCTTTTAAGTATTCTTAAGATGTCTTTACTTCATGTTGATGCAAATCGATTGAACGTTAAGCTTTTAAAGGCATTCCATAGTGCTATGGCGTGCTGGTAATGGATTTATCGGGCGCCACAATTCACATCCTGTAGTCGAAAACTTGATTATGTCAGTACGCACATCAGTGATGTAGTTTGACAGGTCTGCTGATTTTGTTAATGAACTAGCTAATAGTGTTGATAAGCCAACCCGGGAAGTCCAAAGAACAATGCAAATCCTTAGGGTTTACTTTGTGTTTACAATATCAAAGTTTGAAATACGCCATACCGCGATCAGAGCTTCATTTTGTTGAAATCCTGTTACTCTACTGAATACTGATCATCTTATAAAGGAATTAGGAATCACAATGATTTCACGTTAATGTGTTTTTAAACGTGTATGTTTATTATAAGTTCTTGGAAGAGTGTGATGCATTAACATGCATTAACAGTAACAGTGTACCATCTATTGCAGAGCAATACAAACAATCTTGTTTGTCCAACAATCTCATCATAATTTGGTATTGCCATATGCCATTTAAGACGAATTGTGAATTAACAGTTTGTTAAACCCGTGGGATAGAAAATTTCCATCCCTATTTTATGTAACGGTAAGAAAGAATGTGCAATACCAAAAGTTCCCAGATAAAAGATGTAAACAAAACTGTTATTAGATCACCCATGTTCAGTTTTTTTAATATATCTTTTATCAAAATTGTTTACATTTGAAACAACAGTTATTAACAATCCAAAGTTTGTGATTAAATTCACGACGTATTATATGCAGCAATCCTAAAGAGAACGATTAGTCTGGTTTGTATAAGCACTTGGTTTTGCTGTATGTTTTGTTAAAGTATACCTCAAACGATAGACTGGTACTGGCCGTTGATAAATGAATAATTTTATTTGGCTAGAAATGAGCCGTTAATGAAATAAGTTCGATCGGAAATGTGTCTCGTGTTGAATTAGTTCTTTAATTGTTCTTGCGTTGTGACATAATATTGATTTATACACACGTTATTATTGTCTTTCATATATCATATACCGCGTAACCAAAAAATAGCTTTATTCAATAAACGATTGCATAATGCTTCATTAATCTTATACTCTTGATTAAGCATTGAAATACGACGTACAAATTATGCTAGCAGGCGAAATTCGGATATTATAGTATGGTAATTAAACCGAAAAGAAGATTAGGCGATATTGTGATTTATAATGACCCACAATCAATTAACACGATTTCTTTGGACATATACTTCGATATCTACTTCAAAAAGTTCGGAGTAAGTACTCAAACAGTCATTGACGTCTTAAGGTATCAGAGAGAAGTTGGCGTGCACATATGTACGAGGGTGCTGGAATTTACTAGGATTTATACATCATATAAGGTTACATTTCAAGCGCGTAAAGTATATTTGTTCTGGAGTATCAATTCAACGGTACAATATTGTATGTTTTGTGTTATTTTTTACTACGTAAAGGGTTTAAATGATAACTGAACTGAAGTGTACATTAATATGTTGTGTGCGTACTCGTATTCTTGTTAAATGATAATTACAAATATCGAAGTGAGACGGCTCACCGCTTCGCCTGCTTTAACAGGATATGTCGCTTTTGTAGTGTAACATTGATACATTAAGTATCCCTTCCTCAAACACAACGTCATGGAAACCAACAAGTTATAAGGTTAAAAGTCTCATCTGCCTTGGAACATATTATGCATCGCTTAGCTCAAGACATCACGCCTGAGTCTACCGGATCAATTGACACAGTTTCCGATTTAAGGTATCAACAAATATATTATTGTTTTATGTACTCAGCCATTAATGGTTACACACATACACGAATACCAACTAATAATAAAAGCAACCTCAAATTAAGATTAAGATAATCTGTTAAAGGAACTTAATTAATCAGAATCTAAAACACATATAGTGTGTTTTAAATTCGGTTTGGTCATTTAATTCAGGATATATTAAAACAGGACATTTAGACACCCAGCGCAGCTTCTTGATATCAGATACTAGACAATGTTTTATTTTTAACGCAATGAATATTCATACAGTGATACAAGAATGGATGTATGGATTTTACAGAATATAATAACTTAGTGTAACATTTGTGCTACCTTTACCAGAAATATTAAGACGTGCAAGAGTGGTTTAAAAATGTTGTAGCATTGCGCTTGACTTGTATTACTTGGCATCTGGGGGTTCAGTAATACTAGAACTGCATGCTTATTTATTGATTGAATATTCCCTAATGTTCAATGCCATGTGCTTTCTATAATTGCCACCAATTAATTGTATAAGGGTAATTACGTAATTTGTCGAAAAACATTTAAGATAACGATTTCACAATTTGCTACGGTTTCGACAAATTTGCTTGAATACGCAATTACACTATTTTGGTGGAACGCTTGTAATGGGAACATATCACGAGTAGTTAAACATCGCTTTGAGATGTATATAATTCAATGCAGGCTGCACAATATGACATCAAACATAACGCGTGATATAACCATGTTACGATAAATGAAGTGATATTAAATTGGCCATCCAATTATTTTAATTGACAATTTGTCACAGATAAAATGACCTCATTACGCGGTTTGTAAGAGTGTTTTTATATGTCTGACTTCACTGCTCAGCATTATATGAGTCGTGTTCTGAGAAAACTGGGCATAATGCATGTGCGTAAAGTGTCGTCCCTGATTAGCCTGTGCGGTCCGCAAAGGCTAATCAGGGACGTCACTTTCCGCTTTTATGGTATTTTTAGTTTCAAGGAAGTCCCACCTTGCCGAAAATTTAGGCGGAAAGTGTCGTCCCTGATTAGCCTGTGCGGACTGCACAGGCTAATCTGGGACGACACTTTACGCACATGCATTATGCCCAGTTTTCTCAGAACGCGACTCATATGATTTCATAAACATGCTTTACCTATTAATAATCGTGATAAATAAGCGATTCATATATGCGTTCTTTCTTGCTATGAAATCATGTTTCTTTCATAGTATTTCGTATTTCTTCTAAAACTCGAAACTTCCGCACAAACTCAATCACGCAGCTGATTGTTGTTAAGAACGACCATATGACTGTCAACAAACCAATCCTTAAGGAGACATGAATATTCGTTTAAAAGCTGCAGAGCGGTATTCACATTTCTAACAACACATAATCTCTCGCGGAAGTGACGTTTTGTATTGCTGCTGGCTGGTGATATCGCACTATCTCTATCGGCTTATATCAGTCTGAACTATCAGTTGAATCCGTATTGGATCAGAGATGCGTTGGAGGTATACAGACACCTGACGAAAGCAATCGTACTTGAAACGACAGTTTAAACTATCGGGTAAAAGATTACTTACATGTTGAGGTTGATTGTGAAAACGTAAAAGTGATTAATTTTTAAGCATACGCAATTTATTCCTAAATTAGTCTGGACGACTAATACTCAGGTAAATGCTTTTTTGTTTTTGTGTGATGTTAAATATTTTGTCGTTTTAAATTTGAAATATTGCTTCATTTTGTTGTTATGAACGCTTCATATAATGATGTTATTTATTTATTTATATACACAAACAAGATTCTATTTTAAATGCAAATATACATTGTACAATATGTTCGTTTTTTTCACGGTTAAACAACATGGATACACGAAACAATTCTCACAATTTGCAACTTATTGTTTTTGTTCGAACTGGAATACCTTATTTTTACGTGTATAAGTAATTCATGATAATTGTTATTGCAAATGCTAAAATACTTGCAGTAATATATTTTGAACACTGGACATTTTGAATCGACGATAAAAATAAGAAACGGAGAGTACACTGTGACCTGTTTTCAATTTGATTTGATATATATTACTACTATAGTTGTTTGTTAATTTTACTTGTATGTTATATTCATAAAGAATTATATTCATTATTAAACTAGTATAATAACAAATGTACATTACTTGTTATGCCATTCTGTAAGATTAACATATTAATGTTCTAATGTTCAGTGTTTTGTATGTTTTGAAGACAAAGCGTTTGATCCGTAATTTTGACTTGTTGTTGAAATAAATGTATCTGTACACGCAATGGATTGAGCATGCGATGACAATGGTATTTTAGATTCCGTGTCATATTTACATAAACTTAAATTGTGTTCATAAATCTACAGTACGAAAAGATTTCTTCACCGATGCTGTCATGTATAAATCAACGTAGTTAACAAATATAGAAAACCTCGTGCGTCGACGTTCATACACATGTCAGTAACCATTTATATTCAATTCGTATACTAATGTAAGCTGCAAATGACATTTGTCTCGATCCATAATGTACACCGCAGAGCCCCTCTGAAAATCTCGTTAATACATTTTTATCAATGTGCTGGGGCAAGAAATATACTCAGCTTTAATTGTTGTTGTTCATTATTTTAATTGCCAAGTAAATAAATCGCTTTTCAATTTTATTCATATAAACTAGCAATTACAATTTAAGTCATTCGCATATTGCAGAGCCATTTTGGACACAACGAATCAAACGAAAACTTTTGCGATTTTTTTTATCAGGAGGTATTACTGATTCGAGCTCAGAAAAATACATTGGATGCGTTATAATTAGTTCTAATACCGTATTATGGAAACACAATGCGAAACAATATTGGGAACAAAATTGACAATGACTGATACGTTTTGTTAATTTTCGAAAGTATTTCTGCGTAATAAGTGTCGTTTCTCTTTCAAACACACTTGCTATTGTTATCTTACTTGTCGGCGACCTGTTAATAATCCGATAAACAATACCTTATAACACCTCGGCGCATACGAGCATAAGATATTTCTTTTACATAAACGAATGCGGCAGTTTGAACATATTTGAATTTCAATAATTTCCTTTCCCAGATAAGTGTTGAACAAATTGTTCGTTTATTCATTATGTTTTGACACGCGTTTAAGCTTAACATAACGTTGAAGATACTTAGAACAAGCCGATGAAGCAATATGTCCCGGGACAACATATAAAGACATATATAGGACATATTGTTATAGGACAACATATGAAGGCCGTTTGTGATACACTATTCCTAAATAATATTTCCGCTTAAATGGGTATATATGCATTATTGTATGTACTACGTAACGCAATTCAGAACACAGTCATTGGCAATTTAAATCGACTCTAATTTATGTATCAACTGTCAAACTAATTTAACTTATGTTCGTTTTTTTCCGATGCATCACAATTTAAAATACGCACGCTCATCCGTTTGCCAAAATGTTTAAATAAAGTTAACGTTTTTTTATATGAACTAAACTTGAATACACACTATATGCCGACTTTTTAAACATCAACATGATAATGAAGTTTAAACAGTTAAGTAGACATATTTTTAAATAAGTATATCAACTGTAAATGAAAATTAGCACGAAGTTTATAAATGATCGAGGCTATGCAATATTATCCGCCGGTCGTAAAATATGTGAAACCGACTGACAATGTATCTAATTGAACTTAATTATTGTTGACAACATATATTAGTAATGTATTTTATAATATATGATAAATTAATGTGACTACGTCGTATACTTCTAACTACGTGAAGTCTAAACTGTTTTTATCAAATCCTGAGGTAGATATGTTTCTACAATTGCTTTCGATGTATATTTGACACCTCCCTTATGTTTGTATCGTGTTCAGCGTTATTAAAAATACGAAACAATAATTCCGGGAACGGTGTATGAGGACGCAAAGATTCCACTAATACATGAAATTTTACTGTCAAACAAATATGAATGTATCTCATAATAAAAGATGGCTTATTCCAATACAAAGAAAAATGTATCAACCAAAGTAAATACATAAGCTACAAACAGTGAACATTGCAAACCAAAATAAAGGATGACTTTTCTTGGTCACCGACATAAACAGATAAAAGCGATTCACTGAGCGGCATTTAATGTAGTTTCGTTATTTTTAAAATGTATATGAACACGTAGGAAGTGCATTTATCTCTAAAACACTGATGGGAACAAATGATGGGACAGCAATATACACAGAGATCATTTGGGATGAGAGGTGATATTATTTTGTAATTATTTACTTCTGGTGAATACTATACGTTGGGGTAATACCATGGAATTTAAATTAAACGTATATTCTAATGTACTGCCTTTAGATGAATAACAATAACTGGAAGGTAAAATTAAGTTACACCTGTATGTTTTTAGATTAATTCTTGGCTAAGTGTGAGGTTTGGTACGCCTGTTAACCAGTTTATCTGCGATGCTTTGCATTGATCGTCCATGGGCGGGCTATCAGTTTAATTATTGATTGTATAACTCTATGTCTAATATTAAATTCTGTATTATATGGGTCGTTTGCCGAACTTTAAAGGGGCCTTTTTACAGATTTTGGCATATTTTGAAGTTTGTCGTTAATTTCTTTATATTAATAAATGTAAACATTGGATCTTAAAAGCTCCTGTAAAAAATCAAGAATAAAATTAAAAAAAGGAAAACAAAGTAGCCGGTACCAGGGCTCGAACCAGTGACCCCCGGAGTCCTGGAGTAAGTCTGAAGTAAAAACGCATTAGCCCTCTCGGCTATTATAGTATTATAATCTGTGAATACACAGATTAAGTATTTTATACATTATATAAGCAATCTTCGTAGTTTCGTAAATTTAAATGACAACAACAGAACTCTCCAAATAATTCAATCGTTTCGCGTTGCAACGCTTTCTTATTTTTAGGTTTTTAAATCGTCAAAAGATACATATAATGGCTATATTGGACTATGGTAAATGTTCAGTAATACTATTTCCTCACAAATATCATAACTCAAACGAAAATTTGCGAATCTGAAACAACATTTTTCAATTTTGTCAATTTACCAAACCTTGAAAAGATCCCTTTAAAGGACTACCAAATTTAAACAAGAAAACAATTGCTTCTTGATAATGTTTACGTTGTTTCTGTAGTTTGCTTATTATTTGTTTACAAAACTATTACATGATAATTTCAGTAAATAATGTTCATCATATGTGTATTGTTCTGAGAAAACTGGGCTTAATGCTTGTGCGTAAAGTGCCGTCCCAGATTAGCCTGTGCAGTCCGCACAGGCTAATCAGGGACGACACTTTCCGCTTTAATGGTATTTTTAGTTTGAAGGAAGTCCCTCCTTACCGAAAATCAAGTTTAGGCGGAAAATGTCGTCCCTGATTAGCCTGTGCGGACTGCACAGGCTAATCTGGGACGACACTTTTCGCACATGAATTAAGCCCAGTTTTCTCAGAACAAGACACATATAAATGTTTGTATCAATACTTGTGCATAATTAAATCACATATATAGCATCTATGCAAACTAGGTTTTAAACTAATGTATTTTTCTTAGTTTTAGTGCTCACGGTAGTTTAAATTGAGTTAAATTCTACCGTTATTGTTAATGTGAAATAAACTGAAGTTTTAATGTTTGATTGCTAGTTGTTACTTCCATAACAAATTAACAACGCATTCGGTTTTATTTTAATAACTTGTATCCAAAAATTATAAATGTTGTTGCATGGTAAATTTCACTACATTTGATACATCTTTAATTCGAGGATAACACTACAAACTGAATGAAACTGAACATTTCAAACAAAACAATGTAGCTACATTTTTGTTCTCATTTACACTTGGCAAATGCTATTCTAGGCGAGTACTAAGTCAAATAGTTTATTACAGACTGGGGATACAATATACATTTTCCATGGAATTTATTTCTTAGGAATAAATGGATAATTTCAGAGTGTTTAGAATGTTCTCGTTTGCCTAGACAAAAATCGATACAGGTGTATACTAGACTAGTAGTACATAACCAACGTGCACTGTTTATAATGAATCTGTTTATCAAAATGGTTTCCATTTGAAACTGTGAAAAGCGGATTTAAACAAGCTTAAATATGTGAGTACAAGAATGCCGTAAAACATTTTACAATTGTAAAGAAAGCGTATTTTTTTTTGGTTTGTATAAACAATTTATTTAGCAAAATGTTTTATTTGAGCTTCACCGGTAGCATTGACTGATACCGACTGTTGTGATAAAATTGTAAAAGGTATAAAATGTGTCATTTATAAAGAAAACGATTTGAAATGAGACTTATCCTTTAGTTTTGTTTTTTAGTGAAATAATGTTGATTTATACATACCACAACATCTGCTCTTATATATCAAATAACATGTCAACAAAAATAGATCTATTCAATGAATGATTTCATAATGTTTCATCATTCTTATATTATTGATATGTTTTGAAATACGAATCCCAACTATTGATAGATGGTCACAGATTGGTATTATTGTGTTGCCAATAAACAAACAATACGATATGTGGGGTAATTACACTGAACAACCACACACAGATAAGGAGATTTCCAATGTGCCCCCATTATCCGCTCTCAATTAGACAATATCCGTGACAACGTTTGTCGATACTTGCTTTTTAACGGCAGCACAATAGTATTAAGAAAACGTGTTCACTAAATGATTGATATCGCTTGGTTTCAAAGCGAAGTTGGGGTGCATATGTGTTAAACGTTTCGAAATCGACTATAATTTATATCAAATTGTTGATAGCAGTTAAAGTTCGTAAAGTATAGTAAAAAGAACAAATGCAACGGTGAGTGTTAAGCATATTCTGTGTTATTTGTAATAAAGGTTTTCAAAATTGATTGATCTTGTGTGTTTATTAATTCGTGTTGTTGGTATAAAGTATTATGTACAATCATTATATATCGAAGTTTCATGGTACATTGCCTCACCTGCTATGGCAAAATAAGTCGCTTTTTTAGTATAACATGGGTACGAAATCCTCTGCATTCCTCAAAATTCCACGTCGCGGAAACCGACAAGCAATTAGGAATTACTTTGCATCTGCCGTTGGGCATGTTAATACACGCACAACTTACGACTGAGTATATAGGATGAATTAACACAGTTATCGATGAACGATTTCAACACTTCCATGAAAATTGATTGCATCTAATATGTCATCTATACAACATATACAATAATTCTAACAATAATTTAGGCAACCTACAATTCAGTTATTCGGTCAAAGGAGGTTATTTCTTCGCAGCAGTCTATCTTAGCATTGGAATTGTATTCGATTTATGTTCTCAATTTTTTTTTCTGTTTAATATGCCATGGTTTGTTTCACAGAACAAATAATACGAACCGATATTTAACCCTTTTAGTGCGGGAACCGAATTTTAAAGGCCTTTGCAAACAGTTTGGATCCAGATGAGACGCCACAGAACGTGGCGTCTCATCAGGATCCAAACTGTTTGCTATTCTGATAGTATTTTTTGAAAAAAAACGAAGAAAATGCTAAGTTTACAAATTCAGCAGACGACATTTTTTGGAGGACAAATTTCCCAGCATGCAAAGGGTTAATGCAGTTATTGCAGTTTCCTTAGAGCTTTAAATTTTACATAATGTTTTTTTTTTGGGTTGGTTATTTAATTCTTTGTATATATAATATCGGAAAGTATAACCCAGACACTGCTTTTTTCTAACGAACACGAAACAATTCTTTCATCTTAACGCTAGGAATCGTCGCTGAACGTGTGGTTCTTTGAAGTGCAAATAGTTGACATTTATAACGACATTTAACAGGATTGACGTATGGAGTTTACGACATGTTGTCAATACGTGTTACCTTTACGCTGTATGAAAGTCTGCAAATGGTAAGTTATTGCGTTTTATTTGTAGCTATCTTGATGTCTTGGGCTTCATTAATTGTCTAACTGCATTGATATACAGGTTAATTCACGAAATAACCCCAGTCCTGACATCGAAAAAAGCATAAGAAGTATGACTAAAAAAGCGCGAAACAATCAGTTTAAGGAGTGGTTTATTAACCAATAGCACTTTTGAATATCATTACAGATGCAAAAGCAATAAGTAAACTACAATACAATTTCACACGACGGAACTGAAAGAGCTTAATTTAAAAGTTCATATGCACACTGTTTACTTCCATTTAATATTTACAAAAGCATTTCCAAAGAAAGATCTTGCTAACATCCGTTTTTTTCTGCGCATGTGCTTGACGCCGTTTTCACAAAAAGTTCACTCGGACATAATATATGTGTTGTGCATAATTATTTTCCGATTGAAACCGTGCAGTAACTAGAAAAATGAAGTTGACACATGGGCAATGCTCTGTGAAAGGGGGGTTTAATTCATGTGCGTAAAGTGTCGTCCCAGATTAGCTTGTGCATTTCGCACTAGTACATGTGTATATGGTGCCATGCGGAAATCGCAGATATTTAATCACACAATATACGTGATGAAATGATGTTACAATACGTGAAATTATATTAAAATGGTTATTATATGATTATAACTAACAATTGAACTAACGATAAGATTCTGTATACATGTCTGAATCCATTGTCAAGCATTATTTGTTTTCATTGACCAATGCAGTCTTACCACGCCCCAGTAATTATTGATCATGATAAATAACTCCACCTTAATATGCATTCTTTCCGGCTATCAAATCATGTTTCAAATGTATTCTCATAAACAATAGACTGTCGCACTAGCTATTGCACGCAACTGATCAAATGGCTGTCAGCAAACCAATTCTTAAGGAGACCGGGGGATATTTGTAAAAGCCATCAAGCGATATTCAAATTTCCAAGAACGCATACTATCTCCCAAAGTTGACATATATTATCGTCGCTCGCACAATCGGCATCAGTCTCAACGTTCGATATGTTTTTTAGTCAATTTGGTATCATAGATGCGTTGGAAAGCAATAGTAAATATGCGACGAAAGTTTTCTCTACCGGATTAAAGATAATTTACGTATTTAGGTTGGTGGGTTAAATGTGAAGGCGACACATAATATTCAAGCATGCGCTCTATGTTCCTTTATAATTCTGAACTTTTATTACTCAGGTATATATGCGTTTGTTTTTGTAAGATATTAAATATTTGTTATTTATTCATATGACAAATCACTTCATTTTGCTTTTATGAATGTGTCATTTTTTTAAATCTAATATTTTCATTTAAATACACACATAAGATTCTATAATAAATGTAAATATACTTTTAACAAAAAGTTCGGCATTTTCTCTTTTGCAACGTCATGCATCAACTTTAAGTATCTTGCCCACACATAAGTAAAAATGATTGCATTTCGGTTTGGTTCTTGCGGGAGAAAGACAGATAACTGTACATATATATAGCGGATAAAAAAATACTTATTTAACAGGATTTTTTGTTATCATATAACATATTTTTAGATGTCGTAAATTCTTTTTTTTCCGTGCAAGTATGTTATGTTTGATTATGTAATTGTCATTAATATGTTAGGTAGTTTTAGTGGTGTAAAAAAGCGTGTCTCTCTTACTAGAGGTAGTAAAACAGTGCTGCTACAATATTGCAATTCATCTATTTACCCGTTTATAAAGTGTACACAATTCAACAACTTTCGGCATATATAAGTCTGCTATTTTATGTCTTACAAACTAAGATGCAGAATAAGAGTTGCAAATGATAGATATGAATTGTTTGAAGTTTTACCAATACCTATTGTTGTTATGTTACAAGACTTATAGTCGGTGTTCATCCATTAATTAATATTAATTGTGGAGTGTAAGAGACGTAATTTCCGCTCTTGAACACAAATATTAACAAGCAAGGAATCCGCCGAGATTTTGACTAGATGGTCTGTGGTTGCTATTAGCAAGGTATTTGTTTGAGGTGGAACTCGAATACCTTTAGAGTTTTGCGTGCGTCTGTAATTTAAATGCATTGTTATGCCAGATGCTGAAACACTTGCTGCGCCACTCGTAAAAATATATTTTCACTCGAAATAACAAACGATCTTACACTGCCATGAACAAATATCTTCTATATCAATCATATTTGCACTGTAATTAGTCATTATTAGTTATTGTTAATAATAACTACGTACGAGAAGTCTACACGTTTTAGATCAAATCCATCGGTATTTAATCGTTACAATTACTTCCGACATATATTTTAAACATATTATGTTTATAAGTATTCAAAAACAACAAAGGAATTTTTTTTGTTAGCTCGTATGTTCCCAGTCGTTGAAGTAATGTTATCCTACCATTATTTCATATGAGGTATTAACCGGGATTTCCATGTTTCATGTTTCATTTAATGTAATTTGTATATAGTTTTTTGAAAACCCGCTCGATTCCTGAAATAATACTTGCATCCACCAATTATAAAGTTTGCTCCAATTATAAGGTTTATTGCATGACGTTTGTCTCTACATTCATTACATAAATAATTCTGGCACGAAACGCAACTATTTGAAAGCTTCGAGAAAGAAAACATTTTAAGCAAATGAATGTAGCTGTAAAACCAATGTAAAACTAAAGTATTGGTAAATGTAACTCTATTTGAGTTCTAAGCTAACAATTTAGTAATCACAGGGGATAAGAAACCAACATCTCAATGGAATGTAATGAAAGGAAATATCGGACGATGTTTGTGTTTTTGAAAGGTTCTCCTTCTCCTTGATAAATATTGATTCAGGTGGTAATCTATTTATCAACATGGTTTACATTGAAAACTGTGGGAATAGCTTATAATCAAGAACTGTGATTCCATTCATGACGTTATTAGTTTGGTAACAATGGTATAGATAAATGTCTTTCTGGTTGGTATATGCAGCTAATTTAGCAATATATTTGAGTTGAATTTAAAGCATACGGCCGATTGATACTTAAGGTTTCCAACTGATTGAAAAAGTGTTATGGGCAAAAAATGCATCGTTCATTAAATTTGTTCGCATGGACATGGGTCTCGTGTTGAAACCTTTCATTAAATTGTGTAACGTTGTGAAATGATATTTCTTTATTCACATGAAAGCAATTTCTGTCACACATCAAATAGCATGTCAACGAAAATAGCTTTACTCTGAACAATTACAAGGTGCTTCACTATTTGTTCAGTCCTGAGTATTATTGAAATACGACACACATCTCGTGCTAGCATGACACAGATGGATATTATGCCAGAGTCAATAAACACATAATACTAGATGCGAGGTAAATATACATATCAACGAGAAAATTATACTGCAATTACCAATATGACCTCTTAAACCGCCCTTAATTTAGACGATTTCGAGGTCTTTCGATATATGCTTCAAAAACGTAGCACACGTTGTTTTGGATTTTTGTCCAATTCATAACTGAAGTCTTACGGTATAAGAGTGAAGTTTGATAACAGATGTGTTCGAAGTAGCAGAGATTTACCGTAATGTATGTTAAACATCAGGTGACCGTTGTCACTCGTTAAGTATACGTTACTTCGGGTATCATTGCAAATGTAGGATTATTCCATTGTCTGTGTATTTGGTAATGTTGTGATTTAACATAAACTTATTATTACATATCCTGAATAAGAGGGGATAAACACGTGATAGCCAAGATGGCAACTTCCATGCCGAGACAGTTATTTTTCGCCGTTTTTAACCATGTATTACTTTTGTTTATATTTTAAATGAAGCTCACTTTCAAGCCATATCAGTAAAAAAGCGTTTATTTCGTATTGGAATTCTCTGTATGTCTCGACTTTACTTCCCGCAATTGTTTTAAGTTGAGCCCTAAATAGGTCATCCCGCTAAGAAATTTCTCAGCGAGTAAAGACGAGATATAGAGCGAATATTGCTTAGAAATAAACGCCAGTAACATTCTTGCTGATATGGCTGGAAAGTGAGCTGAATTTGAAAAAGCAAAATAAGTTATGAAGGGTATAAATCGGCGAAAAACACCTGCTTCGGGATGAACGTCGCCATCTTGATAATCACGTGATTACCCCCTCTGTTAATTGACAATTGAAAATCGTTTACGATATGCAAGAACTTCTGGCATATATAAGCATGATTTGTCATGCCTTTCAAGATACGATGCAAAATTATAGTTTTAAGTGATAAATATCGCATTTATTGATTTTCAAATCCGTTCCCAAAATGGTATATTTTTTTTTTCAGGCCATAAAGTCGGTCTTAATATGTGCGATATTCATTTTTATCCGATATATAATTTCGAGCGTGAGAGACATTTATTTCCGACCTAAAACTCGGAAGAAAACCAGTTATGACTCTTGTGAGATTTTAACTCGATGGTTTGCGTTTGCAATAAGCAACCTTTTTGTTTCTGTGGGAACTCGAACACCTGTAAAGATGCGCGTGTGTACGTTTTTCATGTGCATTGCTATTCCAGGTGCTAAAACACTTGCAGCAATGTATGTAAAACAACGGAAATTATGAATCGATGATCGGAAAAGGAAAGCGAAAGAATACTGTGGGGTCGATTTAAGATACTCTAATATTAGATCATTGTAAATTGATATAGTATTTGAATGTAGATTGTATGTGAAAACTTATATGAGTACACTAAAAGGTTTCTGTAACAATTTCGTTACTTTTTTTATCATGAATAATTTCAAGTTTATTATATAGATAGTTAAATTTAAAATCTACATTGCTTTTACTTTTTTATGATGGCGATGATATGAAGGAACGATATTAAATAGTGTTATCAGTTGTTTGAAGCATACCGTTTAAAAAGCATAGGACTTAAAATACATTCATTCTGTTTATAAGCAATGTCTAAACAGATGTTACAATTATGTTTTGGCACACGTAATAGGTTGATTTTGTCTCTTTTGATAAACGAGAAAACGATTGAACGATGACGACTCGATTGAATTTTTATATAAGCTGTAATATTGTTTCTGTATTCATATTTTAAATATATCGCGAATACATTACTGTTTCGATGTTCACAATGATCGTGGTTTGGTAAAATCAACAGCATCGTCTGTCGAAATACATACACATATCAGTAGACATTTATATTCTATTTTTAAAATAATGTAATCTTGAAACGAAACTTGTTTTGATCGATACTGAGCAATGCAGAGCTTTTGTGGAATGGCATTTATATACTTTTAACAATTTGCTTGGGAAAGCAAGTTACTTTGCTTTTCTTGATGTTGTGCTGAATTTGAATTAGCAAGTAATGCATCGCGTTTGAATTTTGCTGGTACGAACCACATTTGCAGAATGCACCGTCATTTTGCACACAAAAGTAACAATGTAAGGACGCAAGGTTGGAGACAACACACTGTTTGAGATTGCTTTGCTATTTAGAAGTTGTATGACTCAGGGTAAAGACAATACATTAAATACCTTATGATCTGTACTAATGCTATAATGGGAGTATAATGCGAAAGAATGGTCGGAACGGAATTAACAATTACTGACATTCTCCGTCAATTTTCGAAATTATGCATGCGTCATTTGTGTATGCTCTCTATATTGACTTCGTGCTTATGCCATTGTAGTTTTCATCGACATGTTAATTATTCTATAAACAATGTGCGAAATGTTTATTATACGATAAGCAATGTTTAATTTCACTTCGGAAATAAATAAACGATGGTGGACGGTTGAAGAAGTTGAGCTTTCAATATTCTTCCCAATTAGGATGTAAACTAGTTTTATATCCATTTATTAAAATAATTAAATTTCATATAAATGTTTTGTTTATGATTAAACACATGTGTTTTTGTATCTTAACCATCTGTCTTATTTGCTACTATGCTAACTTATCCATACCTTTTCATTTGAATATCGTGCTGTTCGTATTGCGGATTGTTTCATAAACTCAATACGAGGAAGCACATTTTGATACTCTTGCACTGAAGTTATAATGAATTGCTAATGGTTGCTTATTACATAAGATGATTAATATCATACTGATATTTTATTTTGAATAATAATGTCACGAGGATATACATGATGCCACGATTCCAAAAGGAAGAAACGTACACCAGAAGGACGGAATCGATTGGACAAAGGTACACAGCTCATTAAATATAATTATCTTTTGAGCACGTATTCCACGCGTTAATTTAATGGTTATTTCACGAAAGCAAGTTTATTCGAGAGATTTTTATAATGATTGTTATGGAACATTTCTGTTTACCGTGTATATTATTATTTATAGTTTTTCATGCAAAGCACCATTACGATTAGATCTGAAAATGCATTAAATGCATTTCTTAGTTCATCTGCTCCCGGTCATTTAATTACTCAAATATTACCGTTATTGTCTATGTGTTTAAAAACTGCAATCTGATCTATTTAAAGCTATAAATATGTAGCATATTTGGAAGAATTACTCGATTGTTGTATCTTTACTTATATCTATACATGATATTGTTTGTTGAATTGCGTCTTCCACTTCACTTAGAACATAATTAATTACAGGACAAAATACCACTTTGTTTAAATTGCACGAAAGTGAAAGAAATCATTTTAAGCAAAACAATATAGCTGGAAAACCAATCTTATTTATACTTTGGTATTGACATATGTAAGTTCAGACGAGTTGTTAGCAAATAGTTTTATCAACACAGGGAATAGAAAATTGACATCCACATAAGTCGGGTCATTATAATGAACAAATACCACCCACCCCACTGAAAATTAAATTGCTACTGTTTCTGGTTAGGTAGAATGTCATTTGTAACATATCAAAAGTTTCCCAAAATTGGACCTCCGAAAGTTGATTTTTCAAGATGGCAACCAAGATGGCAGCAACAATCTATTAATGATGATAACTATGTGACTACCCACTCAAATTTCATTATTTTGATGTCTTTACCTAGGTTTCGGGGGTCCAATAGCCTATTAACATTTTGTAAGTCTATTACGGAACAGAGAAATCCAACATGACGTCCGAATGACCACTGAAACAATGACCGCAAGTACATAAGTATTGACTCTATCATGTAATTCTGTTTTCGTAATTTTCAAATAAATAGTTTTTCATGTTTTGTTTTAAATTTTAATTCCCAGTTTAACCTTGTATACAAAATATAAATACAGACCATCATTTTACAAACATATCACCTGCGTGTGCTAAACACTGCATCATACTTTTTTTTAAGGTTTTGTCAAATTTTCCAGTATATTGGGCCCATATACAGATGTTATGAGAATCGAAAAAAATGCAGCGGATTGTGTTGGACCTAATATCCTGGGTAGTGATATAGATTTGTTGGAGATGTCTGTTCTCTTTGCCGCTGATAATGTTGACCAAGATAGTATCACCATTGACGGCAACGGTACTTTTCATGGGATGGGTGTCATTACATCTATAACCCCCGGAACACGGACACTTTTTTCTGATTCCGCAAAAACAGACATCAGAGCTGAACACTAGGAAAAAGACAAACATTCCTATCCTTAAGTACCGGTTGGCAAGGCATTTTTGTAATGATGTAGTATTCGAGAACCTGTCGCGTTTACTAGATTATGACAAGAGGGCCAATATTGTGTAAAAAGTCTCCTTCAGCTTCAGGCAGGCAAAACCGAATTAGCAGGAAATGATGGATATTGTGCATAAAGGAAACCCGCAACTTGGGCAGCCATCAGTCGAATTCTTGCCTAGGAGCAACATGTACTCTGACGACAAATCGTGCATTCTGTTTGTTGCAAACTTACCGTGTAGCACAACCTTCCAATCAATGTAACAATTGACCAATCCTTGTATTGGAAGGATGCCATTGATGCGCCACAAAGTAGTTGCCTGAAAAACATTGTTCTAATGTCCTTTATTGTGATTAAAGCAATGAGTCGATTGTGTTAAATAACAAATTTACCGGATCGTAGCAAGATGATATATCTGCAAAGATGATTTACGCGCTTTAATTATTTGAAAATTTACTTTAACGGGTTGTTATTGCTTACATTAGGACCCTAGTTTGTCAACAACATTATATAGTTTCCATCATAACTTCTCGGTATATATCTTTTGTTTATTGCTGTACATCCCGTGCTGAGATGTAAAACTATGTATATACCATGTTCAATATACAATTATATTCTTTCTGTATCATGCATCTTTGAGGTAGTTGCAAATGTATGTATGTGACATGGATGGATATAGAAAGTATGAAATATAGAAAGTAAGAATATTACCCCCTGTCACGATCTAAAATTATCTTTAATTAAAATTATTGATGTACATCTTAATTCGTCGATTTATATTTAAGAAAACATCTTGCAGTCTGTTAAGGTTTTAAAAAGGTTTTCAATATGGCGTTAAACGTATATGGTAACCTATCGTGCGCCGTTAAAAATTGCGTTGACATATATATGATGCAATGCGGAGTGCGCAAATATTAAATCACACAATACACATGATGAAATGATGTATCAAAACGTGAAATGAAATTAAATGATTAACATATGATTATAACTAACAATTGAACTAACGATAAGATGACCCTTTGCACTGTTTGTCATTTTCTATACATGTCTGATTTCATCGTCAAGCATTAGGTGTTTTCAATGATTAGTGAAGTCTCACAATGCTTAATTTATTATTTATCATGATAAAAAACGCCACCTTAACATTCTATCTGGCTATAAGATTATGTTTCGCATATATTTCTGATAAACGCTAGGGTTCTCTCACTAGCTTTCGCACGTAACTGTTCATTGCAGGCAATCGAATGGCTGTCAACAAAAACCAATCCTTAAGGAGACAGAAGTGTATTTGTAAAAGCCATCAAGCGATATTGAAATTTCCAAAAACGCATAATCTCTCCCAGAGTTTACATATATTATTGTCGCTCGCACAATCAACATCAGTTTCAACGTTCGATATATTTTTTTAATCACTTTGGTATTAGAGATGCGTTGGAAAGCGATAAAATATACACGACGAATGTTTTCACTACCGGATTAAAGATAACTTACGTGTTTAGGTTGGTGCTAAAAAGGTAAAGGCGACACATAGTATTCAAGCATGCGCTTTATATTCCGTCATAATTCTGGACCTTTATTACTCAGGTACATAAACGTTTGTTTCTTGTAAGATATTTAATATTTGTTATTTATTCATATTACAAATCATTTTGCTTTTATGAATTTGTCATTTTGTATTTTATTTTTAAATACACACATAAGATTCTAAAATAAATGTGAATATACAATTAACAAATATTTAGGCGTTTTCTTTTTTGCAACGTCATGCATAAACTAATCTTATCTTGCCCAAGTATAAGTAAAAATGAGTGCATTTCGGTTTGGTTCTTGCGAGAGAAAGACAGATAACTGTACACAAATATAGCGGCTAAAAATAAAAATATATAGAGGATATTTGTTCATGTCCGTGTAAGATCGTTTATTATTTCACGAGTGGGCATAGAAACTATATTTTAACGAGTGGCGCAGCCACGAGTGAAAATAATATTTTCCTATGATCACTAGTGAAATGACAAACGATCTTACATTGACATGAACATATTTTCTGTTTCTTTTATGCCCCTTTTTCAAAAAAATAATTAACAGCTGTTTCCCTTTCGCTGAAAAGTTAGCCTTTGTCGGAGTTTCTCCCGTGACGTGCCTCAATACATTTCAAAACACAAAATTACGGCATTAGTTTGACGAAACGACGTAATTATACCACCGAAATTCTCCAGTTAAACTCTTTTACAATGTAAATAAACGGTGCAAAAGCATCAAATGAAAATAGTTTTTTTGGATTCGATGAAATGTCGATTTTAATTCACTCATGATCATAGAACATATAGATATAGATAAAATAGATAACATGTTAAACCCATTAGACGCGAATTTATGTATGATTAGACTATTCATTTGTTCGGAACAATTACTTAGTTTTTCATACTAATGAAGACATATTTGTATAATTAAGGTATCATACTTACAAATGTACATTTTGTATTATTCTGTCAGAAGAAAATGATACGGTTTTGTTTCCCGGTTTAATGCATCGTTTGTAGACAAATGGTTTTGATCAGAAAGTTTGATCTGTTGTTTTAATAATGCCTTTATAGCAGGGGATGTTGAGTCCAGACAATTTATCGGTTAATTAAATGTAACATAATGCTCCAATGTCGTTAGTACATGTAATGTTTTGCATTTGGCTCTTAAAATAAATAGATAATAAGATTACAAGGGATTTTAGACGCCGTTGTACATTTATATAAAATTTAATAATGTTACCGTATCATTTTTGCATAATAAATAAATCGAGTACGCATTTCTTTTCCGATGTTCACACGAATACAATTTCAAACTTTCGATATTTCAAAAGCGTTTTCTGTCGAAATGCAAAACCCTATCAGTACACAAGTTATAGTTCACGTCATACATTAATATTAACATTAAATGTTATTTCCAAAAATGGTGCTTATATATTTGTATCAAGTTGCGTTTAGTGTTCGTGTTCTTTATTTTCATGAACAAAACTTAAATCACGTTTGCAATTTGTTCGCAAAATTATCGACTGTATAAAAATATCTGAGTTTTTTTGCACAAAACATGACAATTGTCAGGTACAAAGTTTTAGAAAAACAACAACACTTTTTTTGCAAATCATCGTCTGCGATCAGTGCCTTGTTTTTATTCGTTCATTCTCTTAAAAATACATTGAATGTGTATTAGCAGTGCTTATTCTTTATAATCGGAATATAATGCAATGAAATAACTGGAACAAAATTGACAATGACTGATATTATCTGTTTATTTTCTAAAGTATGCGTCAACGCTACCTTTATTTAACCTAAATTTATGTTGTATAACTCTTCGGTAATTAGTAGATTTTCTTTGTAAATAAACGATGGCGGGAATGAGCATTATTTGGGCTTAATATATTCGTCTCATCATGTTGAGATGTACGCACATAGTTTGTATTTTCTTTGCGTTTGCCTTGCTTTGCATGGTGAGCGTAACGTTGAAGAGACTGAGAGTTAGTCGATTAACCAATAAGATATAGGGCTACTTATATGGAATAATAAAACAATACTTATCATAAGTCATATTAACACTGTAATTAGTAATTATTAGTTATTGTTAATAATATCTACTTAAGAGAAGTCGACTAATTATAATCATATCCTTCGGTATATAAATGTTACAATTGCTTATGACATATTTTGAAACATATCGTTTGATTGATAGGTTTGTTAGTATTCAAAAACAACAAAACAATGTCTTTTCCTAGCTCGTTTGTTCCCAGTCGTGAGAAATAATTTGATCCTTTCCTTATTTCATATCATGTGTACACCGGGATGTCCATGTTTCATGTTTCATTTAAACCAATTATTATAAAACATTTACCCCCCCCCCCTCCCGATTCTATAATAATTACTTGTATCCACCAATCTTTAAGTTTGCTCCAATTATAAGGTTTGTTGCATGACGTATGTCTCAACACTTATTACATTAAAAGCCTTAGTACAAAATTCCACTATGCAACAGCTTCGGGAAAGAAAACATTTTAAGCTAAAGAATGTAGCTGTAACACCAATCTAATTTAATCTTCATTATTTATAAATGTAAAACTCTATTTGAGTTGTATGCGAACACTTTACTTTTTTTAACAATGGAGATAGGAAACCAACATCTCCATGGAATGAATTTGACGGAAATTTTATTTAAATCATTTTCTGTCAGATATCAAATAGCATATCAACGAAAATAGCTTTATTCTAAAGGATTGCAAAATGCATCATTAATTGTGAAGTCGTGATTATGTATTGAAAAACAACACACATCTCGTGCTAACAGGAGACAGATGGATATTATTCCAGTGTCAATAAACACATAACACGAGATGCAGGGTAAGTAAACATAACAACGATAAAGCTACACTGCGATTTCATATATGACCTCATAAACTGCCTTTAATTTAGACGATTTTGAGGTATGTCGATATATGCTTCAAAAAAGTAGCATACGGTGCTTTGAGGTCTTGTCCAATTTATCATTGAAGTCTTACGGTATAAGAGTGAAGTTTGATAACAGATGTATTCGAGGTTGCAGAGATTTACCGTAATGTATGTTTAATATTAGATGATCGTTGTAACGTTTACATGGTAACAGGGCAAATGTAGGTTTATTACATTGTCTGTGTTTTTGGTAATGGGTTGTGATACAAAGTTATTATCACAAATCTTAAATTAACCATTCAAAATCTCTTGGCGGTTGTGCAAAGTTTACGCGTTGCAAAAGCTTTTGGCATTTCATTTCATGATTTGTCATGTCTTTCAAGATACAATGCACAATTATAGCTTTAAGTGATAAATATCGCATATATTGATTCTCAAATCCGTCTCCAAATATTTATTATTATTGTTTTACAGGACGTAAAGTCGGTATTAACATATGCGGTATTAAATGTTTCCAGATATAAAATGTCAAACGTAGGAGACAGTTATTTCTGTCCTTAAACACGGAAGAAAACCAGTTATGACTCCCGTGAGATTTTGACAAGATGATTCTGGTTTGCAATTAGCAAGCTATTTGTTTCTAGTGGAAGTATAGATAGAGTTTACATAGAGTTTATTTCAACATACATTAGGCTTAAAGTCCATGAGTACACATATATTACAACACACATACACATATGGTCAATGACGTACAGAAACAGTCTTAGTACAAACAATTTGTATACACTTTATAGTTATGTTTGTATCTTTAATATTAAATTGATAAATACATGTCAGTACATGGAGAGAAGCTATTGATAACACAAGTCAGCTCTCATTTTAAAAGCTTTTAAAACAAAAATAGATAAATTTCGTACGCTTTTTTCATTTTCAATCTGTAAAAGGTCAACAAACTTGATCATGTTTGTGTTTTTCCAATAATATTTATTTATATACTGCTTTTGTAAATTCTTAAACATTGGGCATTCCAGTAAAAAATGAAATTCGTCCTCAAAAACGTTACAGCGTTTGCACTTTCTGTTTTGAAACGGTATTTTTTCAGGTTTGTGCCATCTCCCTGCTTCCACTTCAAGTCTATGGGCAGATACTCTAAAACGAGTTAACGCAATTCTAAATTCTGAAACATTTACTACATTTAAATATGGTTGAAACTTAAAGCTACTGTTAAGGCTATAACTTCTACCTCTGGTCGTGTTTTGAAGTTCACTTGACCAGTTTTGCAAAAACATATCAGATATTCGTTGTTTTGCTATGGATAAAAATAAAGTAATATCTCCTACACCTTGAAAAAAACATACTTCACTAAATCCTAATCTGTCTAATAATTCCTTGACAGATTTGACCTAAGACTTTTTATCTGGATATATAACGTAATCATGTAATAACATATCATAAATAATCTTTATGTACTTGACATTATCAGATTGTAATATTTTAAACAAGTACTTTAACACACAGATGATACGTTTATTTATTAATGGCACACGTCGAAGTTCCCCATAAACAAAATTATTTTGTGTTTGTAACCTCACCCCTAACACTTGTTTACAGTATCGTATATGAATTCTTTCGATCTGAACACTATTATTTAACCCCCATACTTCACAGCCATAGCTTAGAATAGGCTCAATAAGTTTATTAAAAAGTTCCAGTCTATGAATAACTGATTTATCTGGGTATTTAACTAAATCTCCATTCAACTTGTATATTGCTTTAAGAGCCTGCCCTGAGAGTGCGTCATATGTAAGTGAAAAAGAACCCCCAGTGGTAAATACTATGCCTAAGTTTGTAAAACTATTCACTATTTCTACAGTGTTTCCTTTGTAATAAAAATTTAAATTTCGTCTATTCTGTCCGCCTTTTTTTACAAATCAGTATTTTTGTTTTGTTTACATTAACACATAGCTTCCATTAAGAACAATACTGCTCTAATAAATCTAGTCCATTTTGAAGTCCAAATTCCGATTCCGCAAATATTACAATGTCATCAGCATATAACAATAAAAACAATTTTAACATACCAAGATTAACTCCTTCAAATTTATTAAGCATAAAATGTTCCTCAATATCATTTAAGTACATCGAAAACAATAATGGCGATAACGATTCACCTTGTCTCACTCCCAAATAACATGTAAACGAATCAGTACCGATTTCATTATTAAATTTGATTTTCGATTTAACAACATTGTACATTGATCTAACTAAATTCAAAATTTTACCACGTACCCCTATTTTTATCAATTTATACCAAATGATATCTCGAACTATTAAGTCAAATGCCTTCGTAAAGTCGACAAATGCTGTGTACAGTTTTTTACTTTGATTCAAAATATGCGTAATAATACCCTTCAGTACAAAAATATTGTCAATAGTACCCATGCCTTTTCGATATCCGGCTTGAGCTTCTATATATACATTATATTTTCCCCCCCTTAAGTTCAATTGACTATTAATTATTTTACAAAATAATTTTCCTATGGTACTTAATAAGGTTATTCCTCTATAATTGCTCGGGTCGTCTAAATCTCCCTTCTTATGCAGTGGAACAATAAGTCCCTCGCTCCAAGTTTCAGGGAAGTAACCTTTATCAAACATTTTATTAAAAAGTAAATATAATACCCTCAAAAAGTTTTCATTTTTAACAACGTGTTTAAGAAACTCGTTTAAATTGTAATCAGGACCAGCAGATTTTCCATTTTTAAAGATGTACATGCCTTTTTAATTTCGTCTTGTGATATTTCGACATTTAAATCATCAAACATTATCTGAAATTCCTCGTTAAGATGTATTTCATTAAAATACAGAACGTCTTCATCTGGCTGATAAAAATGTGTGTCTGGATCATTAATGTATTTGAAATATCGAAAAAAGTCATCAGTTTTTAATTTATCTGACTTGAAAGACTTTACCGATCCCTTTAATAGCTTCCAATATTTTTTTGCGTCTAAAAATCTATTATGTTCTAAAATCTTCGTCTGCTCTGAATCATAATTATATTTATTTGTTCTTATTAAACATTAAAACTTGCTCCGGGATTGAACCATCAAAATTCTATTTTCATCCGACCTGTCCTTTCTATATATATTCAAGTTATTATAAAATTCAGATTTTGCCTTTTGACACTCATCATTAAACCATATATTTTTTTATGTACACGATGTTTTCCTCTAACTTGAGTGTTTATTGTCTTTTTAAATAAAGGTGAACAAACATTATCAATAACAAAACAAAGTTTTTCCAAACAATTATCTAATGACGCAACACTATTTGTAAGATCGATAGTATTACATCTATTAATCAAAGATTGAGAAGTTTCTGCATTATTGAAATATTGTATATAGATATCCTTTTTGTCATTATCCCATTTAAATACGTGCGATACTTTATCAAATTCATTTATAACACTTTCATTAAAACAACAATAATTTTTAACAGAAATCATGTGAAATTGTACCACACAATGATCCGATAAAAAATTCGGATCAAGTACTTAAAACTGATCAATACATGAAAATAACAACGGCATTCACATAACTAAATCAATAACACTCGATCCTCGACTCGTGACACAAGTAAACTTTCCTAGTTGACTATCTACCCCTACTCTACCATTGAACACTTTTAAACCAGACATTTTACAAAAATCTAGTAAACATTTACCGTTCTCGTTTAAATTTTTATCTTGACTTTTCCTTGGTAAAATAAAATCTGCAACATAATCATCTGGTAATAAATCGAAACATTGTAAATCATCGTTTTCAACATAATCAGGTTTACTACTAATTCTTGAATTAAAGTCACCACAAACTATAAATTCACACTTGTTATCAAAATTATGTTGAAATTGTATCACATCGTTTAAAATAAAATCAAATATGCTTTCATTTACAAACATTTCTCTACTACTTCCTTGTGGCACATTATATTCTAAACAGAGTAAAACATCGCTTTTGCTTTTAAACAAGATATACTCGTGTGAAAGTAATTAATGTGAATTGCTGTTCTCTGTGCTAGAACACTTGCAGCAATGTCTGTTAAACAATTGGGATTTTGAATAGATGATCGGAATAGGAAATGAAAAGAATTTTGTTGAATAAGTTAATGATACTCTGATACATGTATTATACAAATGTACATTTACATAGTATTTGTATGTAGATTGTACGCGAGAACGTATCTGACTACACCTAATTAATAGTTGCTGTAACATTTTTTTAATTTTTATTATTATGAAAAAGTTCAAGTTTATTATTAAGATAATAAAATTTCAAATCTACATCGCTTTCACTTTTTCTGAAGGCGAGAATATAAATGTACGATACGAAATGAGGATCAGTTGTTGGAAGCACACCGTTTAAAAAGCATAGGACGTAAAAGACATTCCATCTGTTTATAAGCAATGTCTAAACAGATGATAAAATTTTGTTTTTGGTAAAATAATAGGTTGGATTTGTGTCTGCTAAAAATCGAGAATACGATTGAACAGGGATTGACGGCTGAATTGAATCTGAAAACGATCATTGTTTTTATCGATACTGAACAATGCAGAGCTTTTGTGGAAACAGAATATATATATTTATAACAATTTGCTTGGGTAAGCAAGTTTGTTTGCTTTTCTTGATGTTGTGTTTGATTTTAATGAGCGAGTAAATAAATCGCGTTTGAATTTTGCTGATACGAACTACCATCGCGTAATTCAGCATCGTTTTGCACATATAAGTAACAAAAGTAACAATACAAAGACGCAACGTTTGAGACAACATACTTTTTGAGATTGCTTTACTATTTGGATGTATTATGGCGCATGCTAAAAACAATATTGAATACGTTATGATCTATGCTAATGCCGTAGACTGGGAGAATAATGCGACACAATGGTTGGAACGTAATTAACAATTACTGATATTCTCCGTTAATGTTCGAAGTATGCATACGTCATGAGTGTATATTCTCTTCATTGACTTCCACGCTACTGTAATCTTAGATGTCAGCGACATGTTAATTATCCGACAAACAATGCGCGACATGTTAATTATACGATACACTATGATGTAGTTCACTTCGGCAATAAATAAACGATGGTGGACGATTGAAGAAGTAGGGCTTTTAATATTATTCCCGATAAAGATGTAAAAATAGTTTTTAATCCATTTATGAAAATAGTTAAATTTCATATGAATGTTAAGTTTTCGTGTGTGTGTATCTTAACCTATTATGCGTACTTATATCATACTTTCTCACTTACATATCGTGCGGTTCGTATTGTGGATTGTTCCATAAACAAAATACGAGAAAGCACATGTTGATACTCTCGCAATGAAGTTGTAATGACTTGCTAATGGTGGCTTATTACATAGGATGATGAACATCAGACCGATCCTTAATTATAAGATGATTAAAATCAGGTTGATCCTTTATTTTGAATAAATATACGAGGGTATACATGATGCCACAATTCTGCAATAATTATGGAGCGATTATTCACAAGGGAGATACGTAAATCAGAAAGACGGAATAAATTGCACAGAAGTACACTGCTCGCTGAATATAATTATCTTTAATATATAATCAATCACGTAGTCCACGCGTTAACTTATTAGTTATTTTATAAAAGCACAAGTATTCGAGAGAGTGTAATTATGATTGAAATAGAACATTTATGTGTACCGTGTATATATTATTAATAGTTTTTTATGCAAAACATCAATACGGTTAGAGCTGAGAATGCATTAACTGCACGTGTGCCTCTACCGGTTTCTTGAGTGTCCAAATGTTTTTAAGTGTTCAGAAAACGACCTGTTTTTTAAAGTGTTGTTCATGTTCATCATCAACCTATTTTGTGTCTATATTAATACAAAATTACATAACACGTGATGAATCTATTGCACATGTAAGAAAAACTATGTTTTGAAACCTTTTTTTTCAGAGTTCATATACTCCTGGTCGCTTAATTATCCAAATAGAGCCGTTTTTGTTTATGTGTTTAAAACTGGACATTGTTTCATTTAAAGATGTGATAATGTAACATATTTTGAAACATCAATCGTTTGTTGTCATTACTTAAATCTACACATGATGCAGTTTGTATAAAACTAATTGGTTTAGCACGTCCTTTGTTTTGCTTTATATGAATTCTTTCATGTTCGTGCAATTAACAAAAGTGGTATTTTGTCCTAGAATTATTTATGTAATAAGTGCATTGGAAGACGCAATTCAACAAACTGCATCATGTGTAGATTTAAGTAAACAGGCAGATGCGGTGGTTAGAGCAGACGCTTTTAGCATTCGTCGTCTTCTTAATTTTAACAGCAGTTATCCACACAGGCAGTCACGGGTTAGGGTTCCTAGCGTAGTTAAGCCCATACTGATTTGCAAAACTGTCTCTACATTATTTGTGAGCAAACGCTCACAAATAAAAACAGCGTGACTGCTATAAGCAAGTTTCCAATTTATGGGAATGGTATATATAGGTAAGTAACGCGCCATTTATATAACATACTCGACTGGTGATGGGTCTGATTTGTAAACAACCTTTGTTAATTTGCACACATTCCACCATCTGCTGTAAAACCACAAAAAGCATGACATTGAAATAGCTGTATGAATTCAATGAAAAATTCTACAAGCTTAATTAAGCTTATAGTCTTGATAATGTATTGAAACACGACGCACAATACCTGCTAGCAGGTGACATATTGATTTTGTAGTATTGTCTATAGACAAACAACACGAGATACGGGGAAACTGAACGATCACAGACAATTGTTGAAATTGCCTAACCCATAACTACCCTTCAATTAAGACTCTTTCCGTGGCTTTGTCTGTCGATATCTGCTTTAAAAAGGTAGCGCACAGCGTGTGGAATGCGTGTTTGATCAATCTTAAACTAGTGCGGTGTGAGAGCGACGTTTGAGTGCAAATGTGGTCGAGGTTGCAGCAAATTACTATAGTTAATTCAAAACATTAGGTTACAGTTCAAGTGCGTCAACTATACTTTTTCTGGAGTATTGATGAAACTGTTAGTGTATTACACTCTCCGTTTTATATGTCATATAGGTTTTTTTTTAAATTATTTACACAAATATGTTCCTTTATATGTGTAGTAACTTACATTTTTTTTAAATTTAACGCACATATCGAAGTGTAACGGAAAACCGTTTCACCTGCTATGACATCAATTGACACAGTAACGGTTTCCACAATTTTATAAAGACGTTATAATTAAGTATGCCATACTTTATTAAACAAATTAAGAATATCAACGAATATTTAAGGCATTCTTATACAATTTATTGTCAAAGGGATTTCTTTTCTCAGAGAACTTATCTTCACAAAGCGTTCTTTTTTCGGGCTGGCCATTTTATTTATTGCATATTGATACACAGGATGAAGATACAAGATGTTTCGTGATAACGGATGAAACAATGCTTTCATCTTAACGCAAAGAATCTTCTTTGAACATGTTGGTCTAGGAAGTGCAAAAAGGAAAAAAATAAGAGGGAGATAAAAGGATTGACGAATGCATTTTCCATAATATATTGTCAAAAACCGTTACCTGTACGCAAATGTGAAACAGTACGATGCTTGAGTGTGGTTTAACGCGTTAAGTTTGCTCTGGAATATGTTATACGTTATGCCGGGTACACATACCTGGTTATACGTATGTAGGATTTGATATCTAGGGTTTCATTAATTCTCTAATTAATTCTCATTGAAATATCGGAGAACTCACGAAGAAGATAAAAATCTAACATCAAATGGGACAAAAGTTTGGACAAAACAAAACCCACAATACAACTCTATGTACAAACACATCCAAGCGTGTTTCGTTGTGAGTGTTCGTAGTAAAGATAAGATTTAACTTAATTCGCGATTATGTAATAACACGGTTTAAAGTCTTTTTAAGTACATAATTATATTACGTTTATAACCTTTAATGCGCTTCAATGCCGCGTGATGATAGCCGAGCCACGCGGAACAATAATGGCGTGTTGAATTATAAGTGCCATGGATAAAGACTTGTGCGTAACATTAAGTTTAGGTTATTATGTTTTATTATTAATTTAAACTTATACATTATTGTCAAAATTTAATAGAAAATGACACATCTGTTCGTAATATAATACATTAAAAAGCCTGCTAGATCTGGAAGATGGCAGTGACATTCCCTTATAGCAAAGTGTGATAGAGAATCAGCACAGGCACTCAGCATTACTTGCTATAGCTCCCCCAGGTGCTACACACCTCCAATAATAATGAAACACCTCATACAATCAAATACTATCAAAATAAAAACATATTTTACACTAACGAACACATATATCCATCTTACTCCTATCTTTTGCGATAATCAGCTTTCCAACTATTCAACCGATGCCTTTCACAATTGCTGCGCCATTGTCGAGTTCAAAATATTGTTCAACAAAGTTGTGCTTTCATTGGCTTATAAAAGAGGTTTGACTTTTATTGGGAAATGGCGCAGCGATTGTGAACGGCATCGATTTTAAATGTTTATTTCGACTAACTTTTTTTAAAATAACAAATGGACAATTTAGTGTGGGATGGGGTGCCGCTGGGGGAAGAGGAAAAGCCGAGGGAGGGGGTGGGGCGGGTAGATATTAATGCCCATTGCAAGTAAGAGTAAGATGGTTGGAAAATACAGTGAGTTAAAATGAGTTTGAGAATATGCTTGAAATGCGCCGATTCTTTCAACGATGTTTTAAGCTCGAACAAGTAAGGATATACATTTTCCTCAGTTCTTATTTAGCAGTTCGTCTTTTATTGTGTTCCCTTCGTGCTGTTCATAACGTGGAGGGGGCTGAGTGTTGGCCGATAAAATAAACTGATATTGGAAAACCAAACAATAATAATAATTATAAGAATGAACTAATAAATACTGTTGGTATTACACTGATCATAAATAATAATACATTTGAATGTTCCGTATACGTAATTGTATTTAATATCTACGTTTAAGATATCTAAATGTTTTATGTCCGAAGGTGATTTTTTTTCGATTGCCTCCGGCTGATGTTGGATATCTTTTGTGTATTGGTTATTCTGTTTAGTATATGAAACAATACGAAACCATAGGTTAGGGGTCGGTATACGAGGAGGCAAAGATTCCAGTAAGTACCAGTAGGATCAAGATAATAAGGGAATGTCACTTAAAAAGGCATGGCTTATTGCAATAAAAAGGAAATGTATCACATCATAGCCAAGCGAAATCTTTTCGCTCAAATCAGTGAATATTTAAAAGACAAATACATGATGACTTTGAAATAAAACATCGTCATGAATGGCTTACCTTGATCATGGTAAATTATGTCACCGACAAAACATTCAAATATGACATTGAATTTCATAAAATGCTTTTTCAAAATTTCCAAAATACTTTAGCCGCATGTTCGAGGCACCTATGGGGGTTGTGTATTAACCCCTAAAACATTGCTCGGAACGTATTATGATATTAGATTATACACAGAGGTCAATAAGGATGAGCAGTGTTGTTTTTGTAAACGTTGCAATTTGCTATTTAATTCGTGTGCACGTTACCATTCCACTATGCCTATGCCAACATGTTTATAGCCATACATGATAAGTGTAAATTTTTCAAATTTGTTAAGTTGATGATGAAACTAAACGTTTGATATTTATATTATTCGTATTTGCTGTTATCAATACTGTCATCATTAATTGGCTCTGACAAATCGTTCGGATCACATTGCGGATTGTCCAATCAATGCAATTCAAGGACATATATTTGTGAACAATCCCACTGAAGCCGTAAGATCTGTCTAATGGTAGGCTTAAATCAATGATTTAAATCAGACTGATGTTTTGTTTTTTATCTCCATAATGAGACACAGAGGGGTTCACGATGCTACGATTAAGCTTTATTATGGTGCAATTATACAAATGGGAGACCTGACTCACTGGAACGTAAATAATGGTACAAAAGTACACTTCTCGCAGAATATAACTTTGTAGTACAAAGTCCAAGCGTTACTTAAGTGTTTAATAGCAAATTTATTCAAGAGAATATGGCATAGAATAATTATGTTTCCCGTTTATGATAATGATCATCAGAATGTTACGTTAATTTATTTCGAAACACTATGTGACATGTGCTTCCTAATGAAAGCTGCGTTAAATAAAACATTTAAAACTGATTATTGATTATGTATTGAATACGAAGCACACATCAGGTTAGAAGGCAACATATTGGTATTATAGTATTGCAAATAAACAAAGAGCATAACATGCGGGATAATTAAACTGAACAACCACAGAGCGATGATGAAATTTCCAATATGAACCCATAACAGACGTAATACGTGGCAAAGTCTGTCAATATCTGTTTCACAAAGCAGCATTCAACGTTTGGAATATAGTATTAGTAATTGCAGCCCTACGGAATCAGATTGAATTTGGAGTGCAAATGTGTTCGAAGCTGCAGGAATTTGATGTAATTTATATTAAAAATTAAATAATATTTCATGCGTTCAAAGTGTACTTGTTAAGGAGTTTTTATGAACTGGTAAGTATTGTGCATTTCTGTATTATTTTTAATAGAGGATTTCAAACTTAATTGGACTAATGTGCTTAAATATGTAGTGTGCGTATTAATATGTTTTGTTAAAATAATCATTACACTAATATCGAACGATTAAGGTACACCGCCCCACCTTCAATTGCAAGATATGTTGCTTTTTGCTAAACCATTGGTATGAAACGTATCCTTTTTTCAAAACCTTACGTCGGAGAAACAGAAAGGTTATAAGGAGTGAAGTCACATTTACCTTGGAACATTTAAGGCCACACTTACTTCAAGACCTTTCGACTGAGTCTATCGGATCATATTAAAGCCATACGTTATAAAGCTCGGGGAAAAATATTGAATATTTCAAGCAACCTATAAATAAGCTAATGTAATTCTGTTTTCACAGATCTCTGAAGTCCACATAATGTGTTTTTAATTTTGATTTGCCATTTAGTTCATGGTCTATAATAACAGAGAATTTTCAATACCAGACAATGCTTCTTCATATTGAATACGAAACAATGCTTCAATCTTAACGCAATTAATAATATTGGAGCGTGCGGTTTGTGTAGGTGCAATAAGGGGAAAGTTATCAATACAAATACAATTACGGACGAATGGATTTTAAGGAGTTTGTTCAATTATCGGTATAGATAGATAGATAGATAGATAGATAGATAGATAGATAGATAGATAGATAGATAGATAGATAGATAGATAGATTTATTTCGATAATGAGCAACATAATATAATACAACAACACATACATACATTAAAATTTAACAACATTTAAAATATGTTATTAATGAAATACTGTGTGATGAACCATGTCAGTAAGCATCAATATCAAGGATGACACAAACAAGAGATGATAATCTCTTGTTTCCATTATGGTCCTTTCTACTGATGGTGGTCTGACATAGAGAGGCATTGACCATGAAAACAAAATAAAAAGAATCATTACAATATGAAAGAACAAAGGTAGTTATAAAGATGACTAAATTATGCTGTTGCTCAATTGATTATGACACTGTAACAAGATAAAAAAGAAAGACCTTATAGTAACTGACCTTTGTAGTTATCTCAGGCTAAAAGCACAATGTTTAAAATAAAATAATATCACATTACTCTTGGGACTAGTGAGGAGTTAAAAAAAATAGGACAACAAACATAATTCTGAAAAGTGGTTCTTTACCGCTCCTTTAAAAGTATCGAAAGTGGGAATACTCCTTATATGTGGAGGTAACATGTTCCATAACTTACATCCTAGGTAAGCAAATGACTTTATCCCAAAACTTTTAACCTTTGGAGGCACAAATGACCCATGTTCACTAGACCTAGTTCTATAAGTATGAACAGAATCCTGAGTTACAAAGTTTTGACTCATGTAGCTTGGAGATAGGCCATGCTTAATTTTGAATACATGACATAGTGTAATTTGTTCCACTCTTTTGGAAACCGGTAACCAGTTTAAAGAAACAAAATGTTGGTTGCTGATATGAGACCTGGGTTCTAGATTGAGAACAAATCTGACCAATTTGTTGTGGATGACCTGGAGATTATCCTTCCAATATTTATTTAAACCATGAAACCAGAAGGAACACGAATAGTCAAAGTGGCACTGGATAAGTGAAGAAACCAAAAGTCTTTTAGTGTGGTCTGTAAGAAATGCTTGTTTCCTGTACATAAATTTTAACCTGGCAATTGCCTTTTTGACTATTGAAGAAACCATGGATTCACCTGTTAAATGTTGATCAAGGGTGGCACGTAAATATTTTACTGATGAAGTTGAATTAATAACCTGGCCATTACATGTAATATGAAGATCCCTCTTTTGCTTAAGTTTCTGCTTGGACCCAAATACGATAGATTCAGTTTACTAAGATGCAGGGACAATGTATTATCAACTAAACAATGGCCAACAGTTTCAAGATGTTCTGTCAATTCTTTTTCAATAGTTGACCTATTTTTCACAGAAACCAAAATAGCAGAATCATCCGCATATAGTAAGAATTTGTTTTTGACCACTTTGGACATGTCATTGATATAAATTAAAAAAAACGGGACCGAGTAAGGACCCTTGTGGGTATTCTTATGTGAAACATTTGCACGAATAAGTGTGGTTAAATAATGTTTTTTTTATTGCGTTATACATGTATGACTTGATATATAAGATTTCATTCAAAATCTATTCAAAATCTTATTGCATTGATATGCATTGATATACAAAAGCATACACACATGTTGTTGTTTAGTGTATTAGTTCCTCGAACATTCAGCATAATTCGTGATTGTGTTACATCACGTCTTGAAGTAATTGTTTAACTAACAGTAATATAGATTTTTGTATAGTGACAGTCACATGTGTAGCTATGTTTGACGCGCTTAAACATACGAGAATAAACCGCACTCTTATTATTACTAAGTGCATAAAAGGTATTGCTAGTACCGCGTGTAACAATGTGAGCGAGAGAGAACAATATAACAGTGGTATATTCTTAGTTTAATTTGAAACTATTTACGTTAGATCGATTGCATATAAAGCCTTAGGCTTATTCGTATCACTTTAGAGTCCGTTTCCTGTGAATAAAACCAGTACTTGGTATATATGGGAGGAGATCTAAAGAACTCTTCCACAGTTGTGATCAAACCCGTTACTTCCCAGTCGTCGCTAGGCAGACACCATGTATCCATTATGCCAATGTATACTTTTTTTAAAGATGCAATATAACTAAACTTTAATAAAACTAATAATAAAAACAATAAAGAACTGTGATTGAAATATTAAATGTTTTTGTGCACACTATATATTTCCATATGTTTCGTACCTAAGCATTTCCACAGATTATTGATGTCCACAAACTTTTTTTGTGTGTGCATGCTTGTTAAAAGGTTTTCACATAAATCAATTTAAAACTGATCGTTAATAATATGTTTTGTGCCTTAATATTATCCGTTCACATCCTTGTAGCTAATAGACATGTAGCGCTGAAATCGTTACACGTTTATAAAAAAGTTGCTATTTTTGACAATGCTGAAAATGTCAGATTTGAATGTCATAAGAATGTCTTGATATTGCAATTGTGGCTAGTGGGGCGTTATTTGAAGCGGACATTTGTTCTACTACAGGATATGTTATATAATATATAATGCAATGCAATTAAAGCATTCTCTAGTTGCCTAAATTCAAATTTAGCCTGCTTGTAACATGAATTATGTCCCTGAAAAGACTAGTTTTGCTGTTGATGTGTTTCAATATGTAATCAAACGGGTCTCATTATCGCTGACGATAGGAGATAGGCTAGTAAACAATGTTACATATCTCATTCGTCTCGCTGTTAACCATGTTTATGTAGTTTACATCACTACGTGATACGTGATTAACTAACTAATTCGAGTATTATAATTATCCCAAATAAGAGATATTTCAGTAACAAGTCGATACATATTAAGGATACTAATTTCGCAATATGTTACGACAGGTTGTATTTGTATTTGTATGTCATCAAAATATTGTTTGTGTAAAACAGATGATAGTAACCTATCGTGTATCATTAACATCATCATTTGTCATAAACATTCCATTGTTATATGTAGTGATCAATGCGGACTAAGCAAAACAAGCATCAAATATTACTCATGATGAAACCATGTTTTAATTGGCACTTGGACCAACGATCGGACGACCTGATAACATTGTATGTGATACTGTATTTAATTCTAAAAACATTGTCAAGCATATTAATGTATTTAATTCATCATTGGAGTGTAATCACGCTTCAATTATTACAAATCTAGATACAAGCGCCTTAATTACGCATGATTTGATTCTTTGAAATCGCGCTTCCATTCTATTAAACGATACTCTCCTCGAACTAGCAAGAATACGCAACTGATGGCAGTTAGAAAAGATTATATTACTGTTAACTAACCAATCCTTAAGAAAACGGTATATTTTGGCCGTGCTCTGTGAAAAGGGGGGAGAGGTTAATTTATGTGCGGAAATTATTATTCCAGAATAGCCTGTGCAGTCCGCACAGTCTATTCAGAGACGACACTTGACGCTATCACTGGATGTTTGCTAAGAAGACTTTCTGTTTTCGTAAAAATCAATAAAAACGGAAAGTGTCATCCATGATTAACCTGTGCAGACTCCACATTTCTTTCCCAGAGCACGGTCCATGTTTAAAAGCTTGGGAGTGGACTTTCGTATTCCCAATAACACCTCCGGAGTTGGCATATTCTATCGACGGTCGCACCATCAATATCAGTTGATATCAGACAGAAATATCCGTTGACACTGCACGGCATCATAAATGCGTTGAAATACCTTTATGCAAACACCTAATGCAAACGACCGTAGAAAAGCTAAAAGTTTAAAATAATAAAAAGATTACTTGCATGTTTTGGTTGGTGGTTAACAAAAGTGAATGTGATAGATCGTTTTCAAGCATACGTATTATATTCCTTAATCATTATGTACCATAATTCGCAGGTAAATACATCTGTGTGTGTATCTGTTTGATGTTGAATATTTCGTCTCTACATATATGACCAATCGCATCGTTTTGCTTTCATGAACTTTTCTTATAAGTATGTATTTTTATTAAAAAACAAGCATACTATTCTAGTTTAAAGCAAATAACGATGGTACAACTATGTGGTGCTTTTTAACAAGTTGCAAAAAATATTTATAATAAAACTGAATTGTTTGTACAGATTGTCGTTGTGTGACTGTCATGCAATATATTCATTAATAAGTATCTACTGGTTTGAATAGTCTACAATTTTATAATAGCAAAAACAAACTGGATTAAAATTGAATTGGTCGTGATTCGAACCCAGGACTCTGGCTGCGCCACGAATAATTTGAAATGTATTCGCTGATATTATATATATATAATCCAAATAGCTGATCAAAACATGTATTTATACATTTAATAATAATAATTTATAAATAAATATTAAAGGGATCTTTTCACGTTGTGGTAAATTGACAAAATTGAAAAAAGTTGTTTCAGATTCGCAAATTTTCGTTTTAGTTATGATATGTGTGAGGAAACAGTATTGCTGAACATTTACTATGGTCTAATTAAGCCATTATATGCATCTTTTGACGATTTAAAAACCTAAACATTATAAAGCGTTGTAACGCAAAACGATTGAATAAATTGGAGAGTTCTGTTGTTGTCGTTTAATTTTGTGAAACTACGAAGATTGATTATATAAGGTATAAATTACGTCACTTCTGTATGCTTGGCGGGATGGCCGAGCGGGCTAATACGTTTGTACTCCAGAACCCCGGGGGTCACTGGTTCGAGCCCTGCTGCGGGCTACTTCCTTTCCTTTTTTAAATTTTATTCTTGATTTTTTACTGGAGCTTTTAAGATCCAATGTTTACATTTATCAATATAACGCATTTAATGACAAACTTCAAAACATGCCAAAACCTGTGAAAAGGCCCCTTTAAATAACAGCATCTGAGTCAGGAGGTTTAAATCACTTTTTAAAACAATTGTCTGTTTAAAGTTTTTCTTTGTGGTTTTTAATTAAACATGTTTACATCCTTACACACAGCATATGTTAAAAATATTTGTTCTGTTGTTCTGTTTTTATGTTTTAAGAACTTATTTGCACTATGATAAGCATCGAATTCCTGCCATTATTAAGCGGTTTTGATTATGTTCGCATGTTAAACTCATTTTTGAAGCGCAAATACAAAAAAAAGTTAAGTGGGAGGTCCAACAATATATGATGCTTAAGATGCTTGACAAAAAACGTGATGTTCTTGCTAAAGTTCTGAAAGTAATACTTAAACCATGTTGACCCTTTTCTACCACAAGTTATATATAGTTTACGAAATGCAGCAACATGTGGCCTATATTATTATGATTGTGTCTGTCTTAAAATATAGCATGCAGTATTTTTATTTCGAATGATTATCGAATAAATTAATTTTGAAATCCGTTTTCGTATATCTATTGTCAATATTATACGAGACTAAATGTCATTGTTTATATGTGCCATATTCATTATGTAACTAGTGTAAAGGGACGAGCGTAGGACATTTCTGAACTCGAACTAATAAAAAATCCGCTGAGATTTGGAAAAAAAAAAGGTCTGTGCTTGCAATTAGCAGACACTTTGTTTCTGTTTGAACTCGAATACCTCGAGTGTTGTGTCTGTGCGTAATTCGTGAGCATTGTTATACCAGATGCGAAAACACTTGCAGTTGTATATGTTGAACAATGGTAATTTGGAATCGACGATCGGAAGAAGATATCTAGAGTATCATATGGACTCGATTTTCAAATCGATTGTAGATCAAACAATGCTATATTATTATTAATTATAAATCGACATTGTGTGTGTTTGCATATTGAATGTAAAATCTTGTTACATAACATCAATCTGTTGTTTTGTAACAAATATATTTATATTTTCCAACTTATGAAGAGCTATGTATTTATTGTTACAGTAGTACAAGTACAAATCTACAATTTTATCTGGTATTCGTTTAAACGAAACTTCTTCAGTTGGAGGTTTGATCAGTTGTTCGAAGAATTTTGCTCTAATAGGAAAAGACTTTAAAAGGTTGTTCTATAGTGTATTAGCAATGTCTGCACACATGTTACAACAATTTCTTGGTACACGAAATATATTTCATTCTTCTCTGTTTTCATACAATTGCATATGGATTTTATATTCCCTTGATTGTTTATACTAGTTTTAATATTGTAAAAGTATCCATTTTGCACATATAGCGCGATAACATTTATATTCCAATGTTGACAATCAGTATGGTTAATATTGTCCGTAAACTTTCTAAAGCATACCTGCGTCATTAGTTCTTGTTCTATTTATATATACTAAATGTAAGTGTAATTTTACTCGTCACCGACCTGGTTATTACCCGATCAACAATGTTTTATAACATTTCGGCAATAAAGGAACGATGTAACGATTGACGTTAAACATGTTGGGGTTTTATATTGCTGCTTTTTAGTGGTAAGCAAATATTTCGTGTTCGTTTATATTGACAGGCGTTTTATGTTTAACATAACGGAGAAGAGTCGATAAATTAAATTGAATTTACGAAAACTTATAAAGACCGTTTGTAATAAACGGATCATAAGTAATTTTCGCTTAAAATATTGTGTATGCTTTATTGTATATGATATATAGGATCTAGCACGAGTTGTCATCTCAAACCATATTTTATTAAAAGAGTTCAGGAATTATTTTACTAACGAATTTAATAAAATATGGTATGAAATGACAACGAGTGTCAGATTTTGTTATCGCATGCTTTCAAATGAGCAAATTAAATAAATATTTACCCAAACATACTGATAAATCCCGAATGTTGTATACATTTCGTGACGTCATTTGACGTTGCAACGTCATTGCAGCAAAATAACAAAATGCGATTGGGCAATCGAACGAAAATAAGCCAATGAAAACGCTTAAAAGGTATATTACACATATGTAAGATAAAAATATTCGTAATGGTTATATTACATGGGAAACAGAGTATGGCATGTGAGAAATCAATTTACGAGAAGTCTAAATGGTTTGATAAATTTCTTAAGTTAATACTTTAAGGCTTGTATTCGACATATATTTGAAACCACTCTTTAATTGCTTGTTCTTAATAAGTACTACAAAACAATACCAAGCCACACGTGTGTGGTCGGTGTACGAGAAAAAAACGCTTCTAGTAAGCGCCAATATGATCCAGATAAACAAGGAATGTCGGACTAAAACACATATTGCTTATTACAAATACAAAAATGCATCAAACCAAAGCGGAATCTTTCGGCTACAAACAGTAAACTTGTCAAATGAAAATTAAAAATAACATAATAGTTTTAATAGTTTTGTTTGGAAACCTGGATCACGATGTATAATGTCAGAGACAACGGATTAAAGCAATACATTGAGCGTCATTTAATGTTTGTTCAGATTTGTTAAAAGCCTTTACCCGAATGTTGAATGCACCTATGGCGACAATGCATTAATCTCTAAAACACAAAATGGAACAAATTATGGTATAAGTGTAATCACAGAGGCCAACGCGATAAGATACGTTTTCGGTTATGTAAAAACTCTGATGGTCACAAGATGATATGTCTGAAAGATGATTTAGGAGCTTTTATTATTTGAATATTTTCTTTAGCGGGTTGTAATTGCTTACATTATGACCATAGTTCATCAACAACGTTGGATAACTTCCTTCATAACTTCTCGGTATATATCTTTGTTTGCTGTTGTACATCTCGTGCTGAGATGTAAAACCATGTATATACCATGCTAAATGTCCAATTGATTATATCTGTATCATAATGAATCACACAAAGCGCGTGATGAAAGGATGTAACAATATGTGAACTAATATTTAAATGGTTTAAACGGCATTAAGTGTTTTCATTGACCAATGCAGTCTTACCATGCCCCAGTAATTATTAAACATGATACATAACGCCACCTTAATTTGCATTCTTTCCCGCTATCAAATCACCTTAAGGAAACCGGGGATATATTTGTAAAAGCCATCAAGCGATATTCAAATTTCCAAGAACGCATAATCTCTCCCAGAATTTACATATATAATCGTCGCTCGCACAATCGACATCAGTCTCAACGTTTGATATATTTTATGAATCACTTTGGTGTCAGAGATGCGTTGGAAAGCAATAGTATATACACGAGAACAGTTTTCACTACCGGATTAAAGACAATTTACGTGCTTGTGTTGGTGGTAAAAAGGTGAAGGCAACACATTGTATTCTAGCATGCGCACCATATTTTTTAATAATTCTGGACCGTTAATGTTTAGGTACGAATACGTTTGTCAGATGATTAATATTTGATGTTTATTAATATGACAAATGACTTTATTTTGCTTTTATAAATATGTCAAATAAGACTGTTATGTTTTATTTAAATACACACATACGATTCTATAATATATGTTAATATAGATTTAACAAATAGTTCGGCATTTCTTGCATAGACATGCATAAACTAAAAGTATATTTTCAACAAGTAAGTAACAATGATTGCATCTCGGCTTGGTTCTTGAGAGAGATGGACAGATAACTGTATTCAAATATATCGAATAAAATATAAAAATATATTTAAAGGGATTTTCTCATATTGTCTATTTATAGATGTCATAAATTCCATTTTTTACAAGTATTACAAGTAAAACTTAAGTATTGATAAATGTTACTCTATTTAAGTTCTAAGCTAACAATTTAGTAAACACTGGGGATAAGAAACCAACATCTCCATGGAACGGAATGAAAGGAAATATCGAAATAGGAAGCACACGGTGTTTTGAATCGTTGTTCACTTTATCAATGAAGTCTTACGGTGTAAGAGTGAAGTTTGATTACATATGTGTTCGTGGTTGCAGAAAATAGCCGTAATGTATGTTTAACATTAGATGACAATTGAAACTCGTAAAGTACTCATTACCTCGAGTATAAAGATAGAATTTTGCATTTTCGTGTTTTTGTTATAAAGGTTTTTAAAGTCAATTTAATGTATGATTTCACTTAAATGTGTTGTGATTTAAATTTATTATCACGTATCTTTAATTGACAATTGAAAATCTCTTCGCGGCTGTGCAAAGTATGCGAGATGAAACAACTTGTGGCATATCTTAGCATGATTCGTCAAGTCTTTCAAGATAAGAAGCACACTTATAGTTTCAAGTAATAAATATCACATATATTTATTCGATTATCCGGTCCCAAATATATGTAATTATTATTTTACAGGACTTAAAGTCGGTCTTAACATATCCGGAATGTTTTCCGATATAAAATGTCAGACGTAGGAGACATTTATTTCCGGCCTTAAACACAGAAGAAAACCAGTAATGACTCCCGTGAGCTTTCGACAAGATGGTTTTGGTTTGCAATTAGCGAGCTTTTTGTTTCTGGTGGAACACAAATACCTATAGCGATGCGCGAGTGTAAGTTATTGCTGTGAATTGCTGTTCCAGGTGCTAGAACACTTGCAGCCATGTCTGTTAAACAATGGAAATTTTGAATAGACGATCGGAAGAGGAAATGAAAGAATACTGTTGAATAAAATAATGATACTCTTATAACGATTATATTATTGTAAATTGACAAAGTATTTGTTTGGAGATTGTACGTGATCTTATTACACTTGATTAACAGCTTCTGTAACAATTTCTTGTATTGTTATAATAATGAACAAGTTCAAGTTTATTATTAAGATAGTAAAATTTCAAATTAACATTTCTTTTTCTTTGTTCTGAAGGCGAGCATAGAAAGGTACGATATTTAATAGTTATCAGTTGTTTGAAGCATACCGTCTAAAAATCATATGACATTCCATCTGTTTACAAGCAATGTCTGAACAGATGTTACAATTTTGTTCTTGGTCCACGTAATACATTGCATTTTTCTCTGTTGAAAAACGACAAAACGATTGAATAGGGATTGACGACCCCATTGAATTTTTATATAAGCTGTAATATTGTTTCTGTATCCATATTTTTAATTTCTGTTTCAATGTTTACAATGAGCGTGGTTTCGTAATATCAACAGCCCCTTTCGTCAAAATACATAGACATAACATTTCTCATTTATATTCTATTTTGTAATACAGTTTTATCTGAAAACGATCCTTGGTTTGATCGATAATCAAAATGCAGGGCTTTTGTGGGAACAGCATTGCTATATTTATAACAATTAGCTTTGGAAAGCAAGTTACTTTGCGTGTCTTCATGTTGTGCTTATATAACATGAGCACTTAAATTAATCTCGTTTGAATTTTGCTGATACGAACTACATCCGCATAATGCAGACTCATTTGCACCCAGAAATAACAATGTTAAGACGCAAGGTTGGGGACAACACACTTTTTGAGATTGCTGTACTATTTAGAAGTTGTAGGACTCATGGTAAGGACAATACATTAAATACATTATGATATGTGCTAATGCCGTACAATGGGAGTATAATGCGAAAAAATTGTCGGAACGTAATTAACAATTACTGACATTCTCCGTTAATTTTCGAAATTATGCATGCGTCATTAGTGTATGTTCTCTATATTAACTTCTTGCTAATGTCATCGTAGTTTTCAGTGACATGTTAATAATTCTATAATCAATGTGCGAGATGTTAATTATACGATAATCAATGTTTAATTTCACTTCGGAAATAAATAAACGATGGTGAACGGTTGAAGACGTTGGGCTTTGAATATTCTTCCCGATGAGGATATAAAATAGTTTATATCCATTTATGAAAATAATTAAATTTCATATAAATGTTTAGTTTATGATTAAACACATGTGTTTTTGTAACTTAACCATCCGTCTTGTTTGCTAGTATGCTTACTTTTCAATTACCTTTTCATTTTAATATCGTGCGGTTCGTATTGCGGTTTGTTCCATAAACTCAATGCGTCTTCAAATACACCTATTACATAAAAAATTCCAGGACAAAACACCTTTTTTTAAATTGCAAGAAAATTAAAGAAATCATGCAATGCAAAACAATGTACATGCAGCTGCAAAACCAATCCTATTTATAATTTGGTAATGACAGATGTTATTTCAGACGAGTTGTAAGCAAACATTTTATTAACCACAGGGAATAAAAAATCAACACCCACATGGAATGTATTGGTATGCAAATGTGGGTTATATCAATGTGTTTAGAATATTCTCCATGGTGTATTGATACAGGTATGAACTAGACAAGCAATATGTCACCTATGTGCAGTTTTTTCTGATGGATGAATGTACTAAAATGATTTACACTTTAAACTGAGGAATGTGGTTATAAGCAATATAAGGTTTGTTTTAACAGTCATGACTTCAAACATTCGGTTAATGTAATTAAAAGTAGCGTTGCTACCATAAGCAGATAAGTTTTCAATATATGGAAATGATATGTATATAGATAAGTGACGCGCCATTTATAAAACATACTCGACTGGTGATGTGTCTAGTTTGTAATCAATTTTTGTTGCTTTGCACACATTCCACCATTGGCTGTAAAACCACAAAATGCATGTATATGAAATAGCTGTAGTCAATGAACAGAAACACAAGCTAAATTAATCTTATATTTTTGTTTATTATCGAAACAGGACGCACAACACCTGGGGCCGTATTCACCAAACTATTCTTAGACTTAAGTCTAATAATAAAGAATATTCATTAAATTGGAATATTCCATTATTTATTCAATTTTCAGTAAAAATTGGCATTATTCACCTCTGTCTACATCATTCTTCATGTAGAACATTTTCTTAATGACATAATTACCAGAGGTAGCCTGTATATACTCAAATAATGGACGTATTTTTCTTGGTTTAGAGTAAATTCCTTAATCTTAAGTCTAAGAATGGATTGGTGAATACGGGCCCTGGTAGCAGGTGACATATTGATTTTGTAGTATTGACAATAAACACGACATACGCACATATTGACGTGTAACGGAAGACCGTTTCACCTGCTATGACATCAATTGACACAGTCTCCGCATAAAGGTTTCCACTATTTAATAAAGACGTTTTAATTAATTATGCCATCCTTAATTAAACAAATAAAGAATACAAACGAATATTTAAGGCATCCTAATACATTTTTTTTGTCAAAGGGATTTCTTTTCTTAGAGAACTTAACTTCAAAACGCGTTTTTAATACGGGCTGACCATTAAATTAACTGCATACATGTATTGAGACACAGGATATAGATTCCAGATGCTTCGTGATAATAAACACGAAACAATGCTTTCATGTTAACGCAAGCAATATTCTTGGAACGTGTTGGTCTCGGAAGTGCAAAAAGGACAACAATTATAAGTAGAGATAACAGGATAGGCGAATGGATTTTGCATAATATTGTCAAAAGGTGTTACCTTTACGCTATTGTGAAACAGTACGATGCTCGAGTGTGGTTTAAAGCGTTAAGTTTAAGTTTAAGTATATGAAACAATCGAAACCGAAGATGCGGGGTCGGTATACGAGCAGGCAAAAGTTTCAGTAAGTACCAGTAGGATCAAGATACTAAGGCACTTAAAAAGGCATGGCTTATTGCAATATAATAAAAATGTATAAAACCAAAGCCAAGCGGAACTTTTCAGCTATAAAAAGTCAATGTTTTAAAGAAAAATACATAATGAATTTTAAATAGAAAAATGGTCATGAATGGCAACTTGGATCACGGAAAATAACGTCACCGAAAAAAAGTAAATAAAATATGACTCTCAGCGTCATAAAAAGCTTTTTGTAGAATTTCCAAAAGTCTTTTGCCACATGTTCAATATAACAAAGGTAGTAGTGTAGTAACCCCTAAAACGCACGGAAAAGATGAAGATGAGTAGTGGTGTTATATTAACTCGCTGCAGTTTGCTATTTATTTCGTATGCGCGTTACTATGCTTCTATATCTATGCCAATGGCCATCATTTCTGAAATTTGAAAAAAGCTTCGTATTTTTGGAAGTTGTACATAATATCGCCCGTTTGGTGCAAAGCAAGACCATTTGACACTGAAATGAGAAGGCACATGGTGCATTATTGTACCAATGGGTCGTTATATAGTTTATCCACATATGATATGTACATAATTGCTCATAGATGTTAAGTTTATTATAAAACAAATCGTTTGATATTTATATAAATATGATGTTATCAGTTCTGTCTTTATATAAATATGATGTTATCAGTTCTGTCATCATGCATTCACACAAACAAATCGTTCGCATCACAATGAGGATTGTCCAATGATTTCAATCCAATGATATATATTTTTGAACAATCCCACTGAAGCTGTAAGATCGGTCTAATGGTAGCCTTACTACAATCAATGATTTAAATCAGACTGATGTTTTTTTATCTCCATAATGCGACATAGGGGCTTGCAGGATGCCACGATTAAGCTCTAGTTATGGTGCAATTATACAAATGGGAGACAAGAAACTTACTGGAACAAAAATAATTGTACAAAAGTACACTTCTCGCTTGATATGACTTTTCAGTACATAGTCCAAGCGTTACTTAAATGTTTAATAGAAAAAAAATATTCGAGAGATTATGGCATAGAATACTTATGTTTCCCGTTTATGATATTTATCATCAGAATGTTACGTTAAGTTCATTTAGAAATATTTTGTGACACGTGCTTCTTATATACATATATCTTTGTTCAAATGTAAACCAGTAATTTAATTTCTGGGTGTATTTGAGTTACAGGATTAAAACATTGCAATCGCATTTAATAGGGATGAATTATTTTTTTACTATTATTTTGGCGTCAAATGCAAATTATGTAGTCGACAGCTTGATTATGTTAGTTCACACAACCGTGATGTTTCCTGGCAGGCTTGTTGGGCTTTTGAATTATCTCGCTAAAATAATTGGTTTGTCAACACAAAACGTTTCAAGAACATTGCAGATTCAAAGTGTCTGCTATGCGTTTACAATAGTATAAAATATAAGCCAAACGGTAAAACGTATGAGAGGTGTTTCATTCAGTTGAAATTATATTACGACAACGATACAGTACTTTGTTTCAATTTCGTCTGTCAATTCACTTATTACATCAGTAATTCGAGAACACAATTCAAATAAAAGCTGCGTAAAAGAAAACATTTAAAACTTAACAATCTGGCGCGAACACTATTGTCATTTATACTTTGGTATTGGCCTGTAACTTTAGACGAGTTGTGAACGTACAGTTTATTAAGTAATAGGGATAGCCCATCAATATACCAATGGAATGTATTTGTATGCAATAATGTGTACGATAAGATTGTTTAGAATGTTTTCATCTATAAAGACAAACATTGATTCAGGTATAAAAAATACGTGCAGTGGTCCTACTGAATACATTTAGCAAAATGGTTCACAGTTTAACTGTGGAAAACTGTTATAAGGAAGCCAACATTTGTGAGTACATTATTGACTTAATGCATTTGAATATTGTTATGATTACTGTGGCTCGTATTGGCAGTTAAGTGAGCAATAATTTGTGTTTGAGTATTCAAACAACTGGCTTATACTTACTTTGCCAACAACTGGCTTACACTTACTTTGCCAACTGATATAATTATTTAAATATGCATGCAATGCGTCAATAATAAAACACATTTCGACTAAAACACAGTCTTGTTTTAATTCGTCTCTTTATATTTCGTTGCGTATTGATATAATTTTGCTTTTTACACATGACATAATTTTCTGTCATATATCAACTTGCGTGTCAACGAACATATCTTAAATAATGAACAAATACAAAATACTTAATTACTTCTTTATTATTGATTATGTATTGAATACGAAGCACAAATCTGGTTTGAAGGCAACATATTGGTATTATCGTATTGCAAATAAACAAAAAACATAAACTGGGGGATAATTAAACTGAACAACCACAGAACGATGATGAAATTTCCAATATAAACCCATAAACGACGCGATGTGTGGCAAAGTCTGCCAATATCTGTGTCACAAAGCAGCAAACAACGTTTAGAATATAGTATAGTATTAGTAATTGCAGCCCTATGGTATCAGAGTGAAGTTGAAGTGCAAATGATTCGAGGCTGCAGGAATTTCACATACTTTATATTAAAAGTTAAGTTAAATTTAATGCATGCAAAGTATACTTGTTCTGAAATAGTCATGAACTGGTAAGTATTATGCATTTCTGTATTATTTTAATAGAAGATTTCGAACATTATTGGACTATTTGGCACTTTAATATGTGGTGTGCGTATTATAATGTTTTTAATCAATACACTCATGTCGAACGGTTAAGGTACCGCCTGATTACACTGTTTGTTAAACTGTATTAACTTTTAATTACACTGTCAAGCATAATGTGTTTAATTGACAAATGTAGTGTTATCATGCTGCAAGTATTACAAATCGTGATACAGGACTCCGGCTGCGCAACGAATAATGTGGAATGTATTTGCTAATATTATATATAAATACATGTTAAACTAGCTAAAGGTCTGAAAGTAGTACTTCGACCATACTGACCCTTTTCTAATTAACCGTTTTATATAGTTTACGGATTTCAATAACGTGTGGTCGATATAATTACGCTTGTTTCTGTCTTAAAATATAAGATCCAATATAATAATTTCAAATAATGTTCGATAAATATCGAATTAATCAATTCTCAAATTCAAAAATATGTTCTCGTATATCTATTTTCAATATTTTACAAGACTAAATGTCAGTGTTTAAATGTGTAATATTCATTATTTAACTAGTATAATGTGACGAGCTTAGGCTGATTTCTAAACCCGAACATGAACTAATAAGGAATACGCTGAGATTTGAACAAGTTGATCTGTGTATGCAATTAGCATCCACGTTGTTCATGTTTGAATTCGAATACCTACAATACCTTTAGAGTTGTGTGTGTCCGTAATTCGTGTGTATTGTTATACCAGATGCTAAAACACTTGCAGTAATATTATTTCGAACAATTGTAATTTGGAATCGAAGATTGGAAGATGTCTAGAGTATCATATGGAGTCGATTTTCAAATCAATTGTAGATGAACCAATACTATGTTATTGTTTCTTATAAATCGAAATGGTGTGTGTTTTCGTTTTGAATGTGAAATCTTGTCATATAACACCTATCCGTTTTTGTAACACATATTAATATATTTTACAACTTATGAACAAATATGTATTTATTGTTACGGAAGTAAATTTACAAATCTACATTTTTGTATCTGGCATTCGTTAAAGCGAACTACTGAGGTTCCGACATGGAGGTTTGATCAGTTGTTCGAAGAATTTTGCTCTTAAAGCAAAATGCTTTTAAAGGTCGGACATTCTATAGTGTATAAGCTATGTCTGCACAATTTCTTGGTACACGAAATAGATTTAAGTCTTCTCTGTTCCATACAATGGCATAGGGATTTTAGATTCCCGTGACTGTTTATATAAGTTTTAAAAGTGTGGCAGTATCAATGTTGCACTTATAGCGCGATAACATTTATATTCCAAGGTTGACAATGAGTTTGGTTTTGTAATATCAAAAGCATCGGGTTTCGAAATGCAAACACATGTCAGTACACATGAAAGTTAATTCTTATAATAAAGTGAGTTACACCTATCTTTGTTTCGATTGATACTGTACACTGCAAATCTTTTCTTAAAATTGTGTCTATATATTTTAATCAAGTTGCTTGGGCAATACATTATTTTTGTTTGTATTGTTGGTTTTTTTTCATCATCAAGTGAATTATTCACGTTTGAATTTTGCATTCGCATAATGCAGCGTAATAATTATAACACTATAAGACGCGAAATTAAAACAAAATGCTTGCAATTTTTTAACACTCAGGAGGTATCATTGATTAATTCTTGGCAAAATGGATTGAATGCGCTCTCATCATGCTTATATCGTATAAGTAAAAATAATAAGATACAATGTTCGAAACTAAATAAGCAATGCTTATTATTATCCGTTAATTTTCGAATGCAAACCTGCGTCATTTGTTCTAGTTCTATCCATGAACTGTGTGTGCGTGTCATCTTACTCGTCACCGACCTTTTAATTGCCCGATAAACAATGTTTGATAACACTTCGACAATAAAGGAACGATGGAACAATAGACGTTAAACAAGTTGGGGTTTTAAATTGCTGCTTTTGAGGGGTAAGCAAACATTTCGTGTTCGTTTATATTGACAGGCGTTTTATGTTTTACATAACGAAGAGGAGTTACAGTTGATAACTAAAATTGAATAAACGATAACTTATAAGGACCGTTGGTAATAAACGGATCATAAGTAATGCTCGCATTAAATATTGTGTATGCTTTATTGTATATGATATCCATTTACGAGAAGTCTAAATGGTGTGAGGAATTTCTTTAGTTTTTACTTTAACGCTTGCCTTCGACATATATTTGAAACCGCTCTTGAAGTTCTTGTTCTTAATTAGTACCATAAAACAATACCAAGCCACAGGTGTGTGGTCGGTTTACGAGAAAGCAAAGCTTCTAGTATGCGCTAGTATGATCCAGATAAACAAGGAATGTCGGACTCAAACACATATTGCTTATTACAATACAAAAATGCATCAAACCAAAGCGACATCTTTCAGTTGGGGATCTTGCCCGATTAGGAAAGTTGGGGAATCCCCTTTTGACTTGCCCGATCGGGAAATATTGATTGAAAAATTGCCCGATCAGGCAAGAAAACAACCATTTTGTATATACCTTGGCAAAACGTGTCCGGGCATCACACAACTCATCCAAGGAACAACGTATATAACTGAATCCAATCTTAAAACAATTACCTTAAATTTGACCGTCACGTTTTTTTTAAAATGTCGTTCGTCAGATATTGAAGCCCAAAGTTGAGCAACTTTTAGCATCTGTCAACATTTTACGCACTTGCCTGTTTTGAGCACAAACTTGCCAGAAGGAGCAAGTCGTCGAAGTTACATTATGTAATCACTTGCCCGTTTTGAATTTGAATTTCCCGAACGAGCAATAGAATGCGCTCTGTTTTCCATGTGGATTGGTGTATAGTTTTCAGTAATGACATAAAACATCCAAGAAACACATTGAACAAATGAATTCAATCTTAAAATAATTATCTTACATTTCACCGTTGCGATTTTCATAAAGCGCCTTTGTTTTTCAGATTTTCAAACTCAAAGTTGAACGATTTAAGTATTTTTTAACATTGTGTGCACTTTCTTGTTTTGGAATCAAACTTGCCGGAAGGAGCAAGCCATCTAGTATGCACTGTTTGACCAACTTACCCGTTTTGACATCTACTTTCCTGAACGAGCAAGTTTGTGAGAATATGGCAGAAATCATGGAATATCAAGTGAACATACAACGTAAGATTTTCTTGTATTTATTATTCATATGCTAAAAAATTATAGCTCAGGGTGTAGTTAACTTGTAGTTGGGTGTGTCTTGCGTGCCATTATCCTTTGATATGATCATGGGGGGTGTCCTTTCACCATCATACTCGACCTGAAATTTAGTGACACAATACTGATTATAAATTGTTGAATTTCAGATAATGTGACTCTTATAATGTACGTTATATAATGCTTTTAGTTACTTATTCGGAATTTCTATTTTATAGCATAGAAAAACTTACGTGTACATCCATTTCTTTGAGAATGTCCTGTTCATCAGACGCTGCGCACATTAGAATATATTTTATTCTATCTGTTAAGCTGGCAGGTGCTGATATCTTGTATTGGACAGGCTGAATGATGCCTCCCCCTTGGGCACTTGTATCTGGCCATGGATACGAGCTTGGTCTTGGGTTACCAGAAGCAATACTGAAACAATAGACATTTACATTTCAAAGAATCTTTCATATAAAGAGATATCTGAAAACAATTCGAGTCTGTACATAGAATATCAGAAAGTTGATAAGTACAGGAAATTGCACAATGACTATCATTTGTAAGCACTGGGTTTATTGAATCAGGGACATATAATCGGTATATCTTTATAAAACAATAGTTCATTTCCAAAACTCACCATTCAATGGAAATTCCAGGATGCATATCCATGATTGTTGTGAAGGCTTTATTTATAGGAACTGGTAAAGCTGGGACATGGCCTATGGATTTGCTATCAACCGTGCATATTACAAGAATAGCATTCTTGTCCACAACATTACCGAAATCTTTAACACACATGTATGTCTTTTCTTCCGCCATTTTATTTTTATAAACATGATATCCCTTAATTACTGAATTCAGCACAACATGACGTTGACAGTAATGCGTCATTTTTATTTCCGAATTTGGAAAGGCACTGGAACATGCGTTGTATAGTTGAACACGTATAGATAAGAGATTGTTACATTACAAATACATGTATTTATTTCAGTACAAAAAGACCCCCGTATTTTATCGATAAAAGCATAGCAACAAAATAATCGATTGAAACAAATAAACTTAATTGATCATCTATATTGCACTTATAAATTCAGAATTTACATTTATGCTAGTAATTTTTGTATTTTATTGTCATTTCGGTCATAATCTTTCAATCTGAATAAAACATTAAGTGGCAAATGAAGTTATAAGTTTATATTATCAAATGTTCAACATTCAGAAGTACCCTTGATATTGTTTGAACGTAATTGACCTCCTTTCAGAAGTAACAAGTGATGTGTTTGTGAAACACTATGTCCCCTTTTCAGCGATTTTGACCTATATATTTTAGCTTTGACCTTGAAGGATGACCTTGACCTTGACCTTTCACCACTCAAATTGTGCAGCTCTATGAGATACACTTGCATGCCTAATATCAAGTTGCTATCTTTAATATTGCAAAAGTTATGGCCAATGTTAAAGTTTGTGCAAACCAACAAACCAACAGACAGGGCAAAAACAATATGTCCTTGGACATAAAAAGTAGAAATAACTCAACCTGCTTTATCAACACTGCTTTCATTGGATAAATCACTGTCGGTACCACAACATGCATCAACTTGTTTAACTGGTTCATCAGGAGCCCTCTTTCTACCACAATCCGTACATGTCTGTTCGACATGCTGTATACATCCCATACAAAACGATGCCTGTATTTTGTTAAGATTTCTATAATGTTTATCACTGTATAATCTGTCCAAAATATCTAAGGATTGAGATTTAATGTGTCGTCTATTTAATACAGCTTCATCACTTTGTAAGTTCCAGTGGTTATGTTGAAATTCAGTTCCACATTTCTTTCTAAATGGTCCCGCCATTTTCCCAGAATGTTACAAAAGTCCAATGTCAGCTGCCATAACTTGCTCGTTCAGTAAAGTTATTTTTCAAAAACAGACAAGTCTGATAATTTTGTGTATATGAAGACTTGCTCCTTCGGGAAAAAAACTGTCAAAAGCGGGCAAGTGTAGAAATGTTACAAGTTTCTAAACATGGTTCATTTTTTAGCTATAATATCTGAAAGTTAACCATACTTTTAAAAGTAAACAGTTACATTTTTTATAATTACTAAATAGATTAGATTTAGATATTCAAGATTTTTCTTGAACATGTTTAAGGTGTCAGTTGCCCATAAGCCAAGACATATGCAAAAGGGGTACATTTTATTGCTCGTTGAGGAAAGTATTTTTGCAAAACGGGCAACTTCGCAAGTAATAATAGTTTTAATAACACGACTTGCTTCTTCTGACAAGTTAGTGTCAAAATCGGGAAAGTGTGTAAAATATGAATTAATACTAAAATTTCTCGACTTTGTGTTTGAGTATCTGACAAACAACGGCATATTGAGAGAATCGCAATTGTGAAATGTTAGATAATTGTTCTATGATTAAATTCAATTATTCAAGATATTTCTTTGATATGTTCTGTGATGCCCTAAAATCATACGCTAAAGCATAATGAAAAAATGGCGTATTCTCTTGCTCGTTCAGGAAAGTAGTTTTTAAATGTGTAAGTTGGTCAAACAGTGCATACTAGAATGCTTGCTCTTTCGGGCAAGTTTGATTCCAAAACAAGAAAGTTCACAAAATGTTAAAAAATACTTAAATCGTTCAACTTTGAGTTTGAAAATCTGAAAAACAACGGCATTTTAAGAAAATCGCAACGGTGAAATGTAAGATAATTATTTTAAGATTGAATTCATTTGTTCAATGTGTTTCTTGGATGTTTTATGTCATGACTGAACACTATACACCAATCCACATGGAAAACAGAGCGCATTCTAGTGCTCGTTCGGGAAATTCAAATTCAAAACGGGCAAGTGATTACATAATGTAACCTCGACGACTTTCTCCTTCTGGCAAGTTTTTGTTCAAAACTGGCAAGTGCGTGAACTATTGATAGATGCTGAATGGTGCTCAACTTTGGGCTTGAATATCTGACGAACAACGACATTTAAAAAAAAACGTGACGGTTAAATTTAAGATAATTGTTTTAAGATTGGATTCAGTTATTTAAGTTGTTCCTTTGATGAGTTGTGTGATGCCCGGACACGTTTTGCCAAGGTATATACAAAATGGTTGTTTTCTTGCCTGATAGGGCAATTTTTCAATCAATATTTCCCGATCGGGCAAGTCAAAAGGGGATTCCCCAACTTTCCCAATCGGGCAAGATCCCCGACTGTCTTTCTAGTACAACCTGAAACACGATGTATAATGTCTGAGACAACAGTTTTAAGCAATACATTGAACGTCATTTAATGTGTGTTCAGACTTTTCAAAAGTCTTCACCCTCAAGTTGATGTAATGCTTGTTCAGACTTTCAAAAGCTTTTACCCGCATGTTGAATGCACCTATGGCGACAATGCATTAATCTCTTAAACACATTGTGGAGCAAATGATGGTATACGTTCAATAACAGAGGCCAAAGACGATAAGAAACATTTTCGGTTTTGTAAAAACTCGGCAATTTAATAAACAAGACGTGCCGTGTGCGCGTTACTACGCATTTAAAAGGCATAATATTATTGTGTCAATATAAAAAGAGACATATCTTTGGAGATTGAAAAACGTATGTTAAAGTCCAGTAATGATAAGATAAAATGTGTCATATTAATGTTTAGTTTATATTAAAAACAAAAACAAAATCTTTTATAACCCGTCTTATTTGCTGTTATGAAAACTTTCAACTCGCCTTTGCACTACCATATCGTTCGGTTCATATTGCGGATTGTTCCATCAACTGACTACAACACAATATTTTTGTGTTACAATATCTAGGAAGTTTTAAGATCTGTCTAATGGGAGGCTTTTATCATTAAATGAATTAAATAAGGCCGGTTTATATTATTAAGTCCTTTACGGGACACTGGGGGTAATTTGATGCCACGATTCCTCTATATTTATGGGTCAATTAAAACAATGGTAGACAAGAAAACACATGGACAAACATCAGAGTACAACAGTTCTCTGCTCGCTGCAAATATATTTTCATCACATGGTCAACTCGTTACCTTTTTAGTTATTTTATAGTGTGTTGAATTTTCGAGAGATTGCGGTTATGATTGACAATGAGCACTTCTGGTTTACCGTTTATGTATTAGTTTTGTTTTGCATGCAATAAGCAACAACATTACGATTAGATCTGAACTGCTATATGCATCAAATAAACATCAATATAGTTTTAATGTACTTGAACGATTTTTATGGTTTGACCGTGATAAAAAAGTGTCGTGTGTGCTATATGTTCGACGTGTATGTTCTGAACATAGTGTTATGCCCATTCACGAGACGTTTCAGAATACAAAAGCCATTAACTTATTATCTTAAATTATTTTTCATATGATTGATATAAAAGAAGTCTAATAATATTTCCTTAAGCTCCGTATATGGATAAAAGTGTGCTTTTAATTGATATAAATGGTGTTACATATCCCTACGGCATGGCCTCTTTCATCTAATAAAATATTTTAATGAAATACTGCCATTAAACAAATATTGAAATTAAGTGGAGGAACAGGATGGCGTTTTTTCTTTTACAAACGTTGTTTAATTAAATCCGGCTGTGTTCACTGTATCAATTGATTTAGTGTTTTTTTTACTTTAAACCAACGCAAAGTTGTCTGCACAAAAATGATGTCCGCGAGTTTTCCAAAAACTACAAGGAAACAAAAGGAATTTTGCGAGCCTAAAATTTAAACCTTTTGTTTACGAGGAAACATAAACACATGTTAATGGATGTTTCACAGGTGATTAAGGTCATCCAATACTCAAACTGTTTTATTTCTAGCCATTTTATTGTTGCTGAATATAGAACGTGCGATAGTTGTAAATCAATGAAATATTAAGGCTGTTAAATGACTGCAAATAAGCAATAATAAACGGATAACTTAATCACTGTATTACTGATATGAAGCGTAAACAAGCCTTTATAACTTTCACGGTATGTTGATGTAAATGTATATCAGTTCTAATTGTGAAACAAAACATGTTTCGCTAATCATTATCCTTATTCCAATTGATGTTCATTTGAGAACGGACACTAAACAACGATGAAAACTTTATTAACTTACCGTAATCTTGTATTCATAGTGATGAGGAAAAGTATTTTTTACCAGACCTAAGTAAAAAAAAATGTTTGTCGTGTTTTATATACTCATAACTTGAACAATTGTAGATATGTGCGCACATTTCTTTGCTGATGATGTTTGTTTTTTCCTGCATGTTTTACAAATGTATACACACTTCATGCTTCTCAGAATACGACATATTGCTATCATGAAGATTTAAATTGTAGTAATGGTAAAATTCATGGGGACTTTTTGTTGTTGCCGGAATACAACGGTCAAAGTGATGTCAATATCAGTTTTTGTTTTATTTTTATTTCCGATCACTTTGTGAAGAAGGTCGCCCACCATTGACCATTCGTTTCTTTTCTAGTAGTGACTATATGTTCCATACTATCGATGTAAACCGAACAACACATTAAATTGTTTAAATTATATTTCTATTTCAGAAAAAGTATTCTACGATTGATAACATGATATAATGGTCAATTAATGAAAGTGACCGTATAGTTAAATTACATGTGTTACCAAAACTAGCAACACGCCCCTGTAGACCCAACATATTTCAGTGAGAGAACATGACGTATGTTCTATTTCAGACATAAATTCACTTGCGTGATAAATATTTAATAAATAATCGGTTTACGCAACTATTGTCATTACGTGTGTAACCTAGACAAATACCAATTTATGCGCATAACTCCAGCATAGCTTTATGTCAGATTACGTATTCAATTATTTTAATAACGAATTATCATTCATGACACTGAATTGTCATTGCAGGTGAAGCACAAAGAGCAACAAATCTGAGCGTGTTCATCCAGGGCAATACCGCGTTCGTTGATTGGTCAATAGAAGGCGACCCCGATAACGTGACTGGGTTTGAATTATTCTACGAGCTCGTAGAATCAAGTGGTACTGCGATATTCACGTATGGGATAAGCCGTCTCCAGAGAACCTTTCGAATCATTGGCCTTTTACCTTTCAACAAGTATGAACTTGCCTTGTTTGTGGGACGCAGTCTGACAGTTGACTCATGATTAAAATACTTAATGTTATTTTTCCCATGTCAAGTTATTGTGCAATTGGTAACACGCCAAACAATACCTCATAGGGATGATACGACTTACCCTACTGATGAAATTGAAAATAAAGTTTCATTTGGTTTTTGTTTCGAATCCACACGCATTTAAACATACTGTTGCTGATCTGCGACCTATGTTTCGAGCTCTTTAACCGTGTAACCTTTGTTGAATAAGGAGTGTACGAAACAAATAATGTCGTGTAGATCTCATTCGCTCTGTCTGCTTCTTACGTATAGTAGGTAAGCCCGACCGTTTTTAGTTGTTATTAAACATAGACGATCAACTTATTGTACTTTTGTCGTAATATATCATGCATATTCTTTTAAGTTAAAATACAACCAGTTAAAAGAAAATGTCTTATTAATATGCAGCTTCCTTCATATTCATATAGGTTTATTTGCAATGCAGTACGTTATTGTACTTGCAACATCCGCTACAGGAGTTTAATCGTATATTTTCAATCAATCTTCAATCCATTCTCCAGAATAATGGGAATTTGTATCGCTTTTAAATTTAAAGGTTATGAATGTTTATGTTTGCACTTGCTAAATCTTTTATATGGTAGATATTGTGTTGTTTGTATTAACTTGTATTGTGCAGACATTGCACACTTGCTTAAAATAAAACACCACCGTTGATTAACAAACTCTTGACAAAGTGTGGAGCCTATAATATATATTTAATATGTTGGCAAATTTTCTGTGTTTTGTTTTCTTGGTAATTAATTAATAGTTATGAATCGAGGATTGATTTATTTATGCGACACATTATTGAATAACAAAGAAAACATCTTTCAAGAATTCGCCTCTTTAATATATGCTGTTGGAAAGTAATTTTATTAAAACATTAGCATTCTCACTTTCATTTCAAGAGATGCATTTGGCAAACGACGATAACAGTTCCTGCCATTTCGTATGTATTGTCCTGAATGATATCTGTAATTGGTAACTTGCCATGAATACACTATTATCAGACCGTATCATGGACATTCTCTCATATAATATTGTTAATCATCTAATTATTCTTCTAATGTAGCACCTTGTTTCAGATACCGTATATACATGGTGACGATAACGGATCTGGGTAGAAGGAACCAAAGCGAGGTGGTGGAGTTCACCACAAACAATGTCACAGGTAATTATCATTTCAGTAAAAAAATCTACTCCCGATCAATGGTTTGTTCAGCAGACGATTTTAGACATTGTAGTAGTATTTTTACTGTATACATAAAACATGTCTGTCAAGATATTCATGTTATGAAATATATTTGCGATTATACTTGCACCATAACGATCACGGCAATCTTTGATATAAACCAGTTCCAACAAAGGCTGCATATAATAGTACATTTTCTCATGGTATCATTACTAGTTTTAATCCTTACCTTTCAGGGATACAGTTTGTTGAGAGCACAGCCAGGGGAATACAGTTGGAGGAAGCCATTGTTCTATTTATAGTAGTGTGTCTCTGGGCATGCGCAATGGTGTTGTTTGTGAAGCAGTGGGATAATATCCGGATATTAGAACCACAGGAGCCTCGCTTCAAGCATAGTCCAAAAAATCTGCACACAATAAGGATAGTTAAGAAACCTCAGGATAGTATTATTTACAAAAACTACAGCCGTAAAATGTCATTGACAATGGTGGAACGCGAGAAAAAACTTCTTCGAATGAATACGGTGCCTATAATGGAGAGCGTGTCCTCGCTTAAAGCTTTGACATCGAAATACAGGAGTCACTTGCCAACGATTGAAATGGAAGAGACGTATTATAAGCCCCCGATTGAACCTATTGAAGAAGTAACAGTGATTAACGAAAATTCCATAGCTTGATTGACCAGAAGCTAATCATGGTCGCTTAAACTGCATTTTTGCTAAGAAGAGGCTTCTTTTTAATGTAACATGCAATACAAGCGGAAAGTGTCGTTTCTGATACGCCTTGTGGATTGCTTTTGCTAATGTCGGAGAAACTCTTCGCACAGCTATAAAACCCTGTTTTTCCAGAGCGAGACTCAAATACAGAAAAAACCTGACAAGGATTGACATGGAAGAGATGCCTCATAAACCGTGTTCTACAATCGTGTCCTATTTGAGAAATCACGGTAATTAACAAAAACTCAATATCTTAGAAGTGTACTCCTTACAATGACATATTGTACACAGGAATTAAGCAAGACCAATTTTTGTCGAAAATGCGTTATATAGTGTATCGTATATGTTCCTCAGTGTAAGTGTAAATACGATTGTTATTCCTACAGGAATATATTACATAGCTTAGTATAATGACTCATATATGGCTGTTATTAATATACTGTGTTGTATACGTCGCTCAAATTGTTATACATGTATATTTAATATATTAAGTATATAATATATTGATTGACGATATTCCACAATTTCTTCTGGATCACAGGTAATACATGCTCATTGCTCTAAGGGCGGTAAACTAATCAAGTATTGCATTTGTGAATAGCATTTACGGAGTTTATCCCTCTGTTATCAAAACGTGTTCACTATATGTACATATTATTATATAAAATCAATAAAACTTTGTAATAATTCTGTCATATCAACAACATGGTCAAAAAAGTCTTATTTATGTAAACGTGATTTTCAAATATGTATTTTAACAGAAGTTTTAACTCTGAATTCCGCATTTTCTTACCACATATCGTAGTCTTATGTCAAGTTACAAACACAACTTGATGGAGCGCAATTGATTGTGAATTCAAATTGCCCAACACATAGCTTGGGTTAGGACATAGCAGTAACACTCGTTACAATAATAAACATCGAATGGTTCGATTGAAGTTTTACCCGTGTTCATAGTCTGCAGAAGGTGAGAAACCTTGCAAAATATAACTGTGACAGATGGCATTGTCTTTCTCTTGTCCAATAAGTCACTTGAACCAGAATAACACAAACAATTCAAATGACGAAGTGTGTTAGTTTTGTTCTTTTATAATATTGACCAGTTTAAAAATTACGAGACACTTTTACAAGCAAATCAAAACACATTATTCTACAAAAATCTACACATTGACATCAAAGTTATCTGTATTATACCCCATTACCATTGGTAATGGGGGCTATATAGGAGTCACTTTGTCGGTCTGTCTGTCGGTCTGTCTGTCTGTCTGTCGGTCTGTATGTCCCGAAAAGTTCATCTGATCTTCACCAAACTTGGTCAGAATTTGTATCTTGATGATGTCTATGTCAAGTTTGAATATGGGTCATGCCGGATTAAAAACTAGGTCACAGGGTCACTTAGTGCGTTTTTAACCGAAAGTTTGTCCGGACCATAACAATGTCATTTATTGTTAGATTTAAAAATGACTTGGCGCATTTGTTTACCATCATTGGACGGTGTGTCGTGCGAAAGAAGTACGTCGATATCTCCAAGGTCAAGGTCACACTTGGAATTTAAATGTCAAATGCTTGTCCGGGTCATAACTATGTCAATCATTGTTAGATTTTAAAATCATTTGGCACATTTGTTCAACATCAATGGGCGCTGTGTTACACGAAAGAATAAAGTCCATATCTCCAAGGTCAAGCTCACACTTTGAGTTCAAAGGTAAAAAATGGCCATAAATGAGCTTGTTTGGGCCATAACTTTGTCGTTAATTGTGTGATTTTAAAATCGTTTGGCATATTTGTTCACCTTTATTGGTCGTTGTGCTGCGCAAAAGAATTACGTGGATAACTTCAAGGTTAAGGTCACGCTTTTAGGTCAAAGGTCAAAAATGGCAATAAATGATCTTGTCCGGGCCATAACTATGTCGCTCACTGTGGGATTTTAAAATCATTTGGCACTACACCATCATTGGACGGTGTGTCGCGCGAAAGAATTACGTCGATATTTCCAAGGTCAATGCCACTCATGGAGTTCCAAAGTAAAGAATGGCCATAAATGGCTTGTCCGGGCAATAACTCATTAATGTCATTAATTGTGAGATTTTAAAATGACTATGTACATTAATTTTGTTCACAGTCATTGGCCGGCGTGTCATGCGAAATAATTCAAAAGTTCAAAGGCCAAATTGGCTATAAATGATAAGTGCATATTAATTCTTAAAAATCGCCATAAATTAGAATCTCTTGTATTGTGAAGAGATCATGCAAAATAGTCTGTGTCAATGCGGCACATGGGGGTATACGTCACGTCTGTGACAAAGCGCTAGTTAGTTTTGCTATTTTCAATAAATATGCGCATTGAACTGCTAGAGCGACAGCTCAAATCCAAGACAATGTACAGCGAATATTGCATTCCCGTAACAAAACGAAAATGCAACACAAAACACCAGTGGGCAAAGGCTGTGCATTTGAAGATAATCCATTAAGCGCATCACTTATGAGTGAAGAAAGATTGTCAACGTCACAAATGTCAAATAACATACCGAAACAAACATACCGATTATTACCATCATTTGAGTAGCTTCACATGTAATACACTTTTTGCAATAATACAATTAACGTCTGTCCGTATATCTGTCTTTTTATGTTTGATATAAATGTTGCCTTCACGTAAAACGTGTATTGAATGTTCAAGCCTGTTGATGTAACAATCACCGATATAAGGTGTGGACATCAATAACTAATGCGTATCTTCTTAATAAGCATCTAACACGCATTTATCGTCAATTTAGTTTAATTAGCTGTCACTTTTTTGTTTTCTTCGAACCTCTCATCGCAATATCCACTTCTTTACATTAGGAAAGAATACTTTTTTTTATATATTGTAGACATGTGCTTTAAAACAACATCTGCGTTCTATTTTCTTTTCATTAAACAATATATTGAATGTTTGTTTTATAGTTTGTAATGCTTAGATCCGTTCGCAGGTTGTGTGCGTCATATTTTGGGAAATAAAAGATGTCTTGATTCACAGAAAACAACAACAAATCCTAAATGAAACTTTTCAAAGAAAATCCCAAGAAACATATTGAGAATGGCATGATGGAAGCATACCTCAAAATATATGTTTTCCTGGTTTCAATCAACACGTTTTTTTCCCTAGTAGTAGTAGTAGTAGTAGTAGTAGTAGTAGTAGTAGTAGTAGTAGTAGTAGAAGTAGTAGTAGTAGTAGTAGTAGTAGTAGTGGTAGTAGTAATAGTAGTAGAAGTAGTAGTAGTAGTATTAGTAGTAGTAGTAGTAGCAGTAATAGTAGTAGTAGCATTAGTTGTTGTAGTAGCAGTATTAGTATAAGTAGTAGTGGAATTAGTACTAGTAGTAGTAGTAGTAGTAGTAGTATTAGTAGTAGTAGTTGTTGTAGCTGTAGTAGTAGTAGTAGTTGTTGTTGTTGTTTTTGTTGTAGTAGTTTTAGTAGCAGTAGTAGTTGTAGTAGTAGTAGTAGTAGTAGTAGTAGTAGTAGTAGTAGTAGTAGTAGTAGTAGTTGTAGAAGTAGTAGTAGTAGTAGTAGTAGTAGTAATAGTAGTAGTAGTTGTTGTTTTTTGTAGTTGTGGTAGTAGTTTTAGTAGTAGTAGTAGTAGTAGTACAATTATACGAAGTAGAAGTAGTAGTAGTAGTAGTATGTGTATTTGTAGTAGTTGTTGTAGTAGTAGTAATAGTAGTAATATAAGTTATAGTACTAGTAGTAAATGTAGTTGTTGTACGTAGTAAAAGTAGTAGTAGTAGTAGTAGTAGTAGTAGTAGTAGTAGTAGTAGTAGTAGTAGTAGTAGTAGTAGTAGTAGTAGTAGTAGTAGTAGTAGTAGTAGTAGTAGTAGTAGTAGTAGCAGTAGTACTAGTAGTAGTAGTAGTAGTAGTAGTTTTTGTTGTTGTAGTTGTTATTGCAGGTTTCGTTGTAGTAGTAGTAGTTGTAGTAGTAGTAGTAGTAATACCTTGTCGCACGACGCTTGGTTTATTTGATTTTTTTTTAAATATTAAATTAAATATGTACTCGTTATTATTGCAAAGGCACCTAGACCTTTTAAAATGTCATAAAACATATATTTGTATCGTATACTTATTTTCTAGAAAAATACGCCAACATAATGTATCACACTGTAAGTATATCATCCTGCTTAGTTTTACACAAATAACGCATTAGCAATAACGGGAAAACAGACTTAAGGAAATGGAGACGAGACTAAGTATGGGTATTCAATTCGCTATACCTATATTAAAACATGAATTATAATAACTGGTATTGATACGAAAGGTGAAATAATAATTCGCTTAATGTTATTTTTTCTGCATAGAACCCTTTTAAAGCAAAACATGGTTTATTAGTATAGAATTACGATGTTAATCCAACGTTCACTAAAAATGTGAAACCAAACCCTGTAACGATCATTTCGAACAGACAAAATGGCGGTTTGTAGTTTTGTTCTGAAGTGACTAAACTTACCGTTTGCAAACGCTGCTTAAATTGAACAAAGTGATTCAAACCGAATACGTTTATTTCAGAAACTATGATGTTTCAGAATTTCATAGCCATGAATATGCGCTCGTTGCTTTGTTAATGTGAAGCTCTACTCATTCACACGAGGTCTAATAGCGCTCCAGTTCAGTTACTTCAAACCGCAGTTTAACTCCTTAAATAAGTATTAGCATATTCCTTGTTTTTTTCAAATGTTCAAAGTACATTAGACGGAGCGTCACGATGACGCTTTATACATAAACACAATATGTAGGGTCGCTTTGCAGGAGTGACATCCACCGAAGCGAAAATCGATCTACAAAATATAGCGTTCCTTGGCTCATCATGCAAATCCCCTACAGACGAACCGTGTCATTAACTATTTATTCAAAGACTGTCTGTTTGGCTTGAATAAAGGACCTACTAATTGTTTATAATAATAATTCAATACTACTCCAGCAGCTGGAGTTTCACTTCTTTATATCTTATTGTGCGAAAACCGACAAATTGGCTTGATTCAGATATTGTGAGAATTCTGCAGAAATATCACCTTGAATAGTATTTAACGAGCTTTAAAACCAAATGTGTATTCCCGTCAAAAGAGAAATGGAAATCTGTCTGTAAAAGGGATGTGCGCCAACACAAAACCAGTAACTGGCAAATGAGGCTTGAACAACATAACGATTTTTAGTTTTTCAAAGAAGTTCACAAGAGCCTAGAAACGGCTACCATATGGGGAGTCGCGAATATCTGCCCTGACAGCCTGTCTGCTTTATGCTGCAAAAAACTCCCGAACAACCCGTATTATGTTCAAAGTGCACACACCAGAACATGCACATCGAAGTGGTACACGCACTTTTTGAGTGCCCCTTTACCGACTCGCCGACACGTCTACAAATGTTCCTAGAAACCGTTCGGCCACTAAGCGCACGACTGCACAAACACTTAAAAAAACGCAGAACCTAAAACACTGGTGCTGTACCTCATCGGAATTATCGATGACGTCATGGCAGACTTGATGCCTATAAAACTCTATACAGAGTTTGTGATTAACTGTGCCAATTTCTTACAATTCGTACTCGCGGTCTACTCATTAAGAAAACTCCATGCATTTCGACGAACCCTAAACCTGGCACTTCAAAATTTCGCTCATTTTTTTGTTCGTAAAACTTATTAGGGTATCACGATGATGTGTTCAAAGAACTGTGAAATACAGTACACCCTTGCGATAACTAAGGGTCATGCTCAGAAACTATATAAGTATTTATATACATTACCATTTAACTTAATCTCTACTTATTTACATTGACTATCTTCTGTATTTGTGCTATGTTTGTATCGTTTGTTTGTATTATGTACATCTTAATACAATTGAGGCAATCATAGTATATATATATAATACATATATATGTATATATCCATTCTTAATAGAATCATGTTATACACCCACAAAACCGCCAACAAGCACATTATTATACATACATTGACGTGTTATTCATTTAATACTTTCTAAAACATGGCTTGGATATGTGGACTATACTGTTTGGAATCAATGCCAGTGTTGTTGAATGTTTTAATTATGGTATTCTAAGGTTCAAACAAAATACGATAATTAAAGATAGAAAACCTATGATAATTGAACTTAAGTGTTCATTCATATGTTGTGTGCGTACTCATGTGCTAGTAAAATAATAAGTACACGTATCGAAGTATATTCTAACGTATTTATTATAAAACTCTAACCTTCCCGATCTAGCTACATCACGCAGCTGATTGTTGTTTACAACGACCATATGGCTGTCACCATGCCAAGTCTTAAGAAGACAATAATATACTTTGAAAGCTGCAGAGCGGTATTCAAATTTCAAATAACACAGAATCTCTCGCAGAAGTAACGCTCACACCATCGATATCAGTTTATATCAGTCTGAAATGTCTGTTGAATCAGTATTGGATCAGAAATGCGTTGGAGGTATACAGATACCTGATGAAAGCAACCGTAGAGCTACTTGAAACGGTAGTTTAAAACTATTGTGTAAAAGATAACTTACATGTTGAGTGTTAAGGTAGATTTTGAAAAAGTGACAGTGATTTATAATGTTCAGCTTGCGCACCTTATTCCTAAATTAGTCTGGACCATTAATATGCTCAGGTAAATACATGTTTGTTTCTGTTTGATTTTCAATATTTTGTCGCTTTATATATGACATATGGGTTCAAGTTGTAATAATGAATGTCTCAATTCTATTTCAATGCCAATATGGATTTTACAAGATTGTTTTTTTTTCACGTTTAATGAAACTCTCTTTTGTTTCTGTTGGAATTGGAATACATTACACCTTAGACCTTTATCAATAATTAATGTTTATTGGTATGACAAATGCTAAAACACATGCAGTATTATATTTTGAACAAGGGCAATTTTAATTCGACGATCGATAGAAGAAATGGAGAGAACACATATGCCCTGTATGCAATAATATGTGAGATAGATTAATATTATAGTGTTAATACGTATTAAAATTTATCTTATTTTTATACACAATGGACATAAAATCAGGTATGACCTCACTTCTCTAATACGCAGTTTTTTACTTTTATGAGAATACGATGACATAGGGAGTTTAGAATCCGTGTCATATTTGTATCAACTTTAATGTGTGACTGAATCAACATTTCGAAAAGATGGCTACTTTGATGTTAAGATGGATACATCAACAAAGTTTAAAAATAAAGAAAGCGTCGCGTCATGTGTGGACATAAAGACAAATATCAGTACATATTTATAGTCAATTCTTATACTACTGCAGCTGAAAATTATATTTATTTTCGATCGAGAATGCGCAGCGCATGGCCCTTCTGAAAATTGCGTTTATACATTTTAGCTGACCTGAGCACAACGTGCTCATGGTGAGCTTTTGTGATCGCCTTTATCCGTCGTCAGTCGTCCGTCGTGCACCGTCAACATTTGCCTTTTGAAACACTCTAAAAGTCACATTTCTTGTCCAATCTTCATGAAATTTGGCCAGAAAATTGGTCTTAATGATATCTTGGATGAGATTGAAAATGGTTACGTTTGCTTGAAAAACATGGCTGCCAAAGGGCGGGGCATTTTTCCTTATATGGCTATATATGGCTTTAGTAAAACCTTTTAACACTCTAGATACCACATTTATAATCTGATCCTCATGAAATTTAGTCAGAAGATTCAAACCAATACTTTCTTGGATGAGTTCGAAAATGATGCCGGTTGATTGAAAAACATGGCCGCCAGGGGGCGGGGCAATTTCCTTATATGGCTATAGTAAAACCTTGTTAACACTCTAGAGGCCACATTTATTTTCCAATCTTCATGAAACTTGGTCAGATTATTTGTCCCAATAATATCATGTTATCTTAGGTGGGCGACTTCGGCCTTTCAGGCCTCTTGTTATTTATGTGGTTGGGCAAGAAATCTACTTTGCTTTTATTAGTGTTGTTCTTTATTTTCATGAGTAAGTAAATACATCGAGTTTGAGTTTTGTTTAAACGAACAATCGATTACGATATAAGGCATTCACATATTGCAGCGTCATTTTAAACACAGCGAAAACCCATTTAAAGGCGCAAAGAAAACAAACTGTGTACGAATGTTTTACGCTGATGAGGTATCCTTGAATCATGCTCAGAAAAGTACATTAAATGCGTTATCATCAGTGCAAATACCGTATAATGAACATACAATACGACACAATGTTTTAACCCATTTAAGCCTAGTGGACTCTCCCATCCTTCTAAATTGGATCAATTTATTTCCGAAATTAGGGATGTCTAGTATATTTATTTCTATATTTAGAATATTTCTTACAGAAATTCCTTTAAGCAAGCAGCGCAGACCCTGATGAGACGCCACATCATGCGGCTTTTCATCTGGGTCTTCGCTGTTTGCAAAGGCATTTTTTCTAGACGCTAGGCATAAATGGGTTAATTTTCCGATGAACAATAAACACTTCGGTACATATTAGATAATTCTTTTACATGTACATATACGATAGTGGGGGTTTGAGCAATTTGTTATTTCAATATTTCTTTACAGATAAATGTTGAGCACATAGTTTTTGTTTATTCATTATGTGTAAGCCCTTAATGCTCACTAAAACGTTGGAAAAACTGAGAGCTTACCGATGAACCAATATGTTATAGGACAACTTATAAAGACCGTTTGTACTACATTGATCGTAAATAATATTTCAGCTTTAATTGGTAGTTATTCGTTATTGTGTGAATTCAGGTTTAAGTGGTAGTTATCGTTATTGTGTGAAATACTCAACGCAATTAATAACTAGTAATTTGCAATTTAATTAAGTTAAATCACATGTATAGCATTTGTGCAAATAAGGTTTTAAACTTAAGTATTTGTCTTAGTTCTAGTGCTGCCAGTAGTTTAAATTGAGTTAAATTCTGCTGTTAATGTTACTGTGATATAAACGGAAGTTTTAATGTTTGATTGCTATTTGTTACTTCCATAACACATTGACAACATAAATTATAAATGTTGATGCCTGGTCAAATCACTACACTTGATACATCTATAATTCGAGGACGACATTCCGCAAATTTAAAACTGCATAAAACAGATGATATCAAAGAAAACAATGTAGCTACAACTTTTTTCTCATTAATACAAATGTTACTCCAGACGAGTATTAGGTCTAATAGTTTTGTACAGACTGGGGATACAATATCAAATCTTCCATGGAATTTATTTCTTAGGATAAATGGATAATGGCAGAGCGTTTAGAATCTACTCGTTTGCCTAGACAAATATCTATACAGGTGTGTCTTAGACTAGTAGTACATAAAAAACGTGCACTGTTTCTTATGAATGTGTTTATCAAATTGGTTTATATTTGAAACTGTGAAAAGCGGTTATAAGCAAGCTGAGATTTGTGATTTCAAGAATGCTGTCAAATATTTTGCAATTTTAAAGAAAGCAGATTGTTTGGTTTGTGAAAACAATTTATTTAATGTTTGATTTGAGTTTCACGGGAATCATTGACTGATACTAATAATAATTGAAAAATGTATATAATGTGTCATTTATAAAGAAAACGAGTTGAATTGAGACTTATCCTTTATTTTTGTTTTGTATTGAAATAATGTTGATTTAAATATATCACAACATCTGCGCTCATATATCAAATAACATGTCAACGAAAATAGCTTTATTCAATGAACGATTTTACACAATAAATAATCATTTTCAGGTACACCTTTTAAGATATAAAACAACAATCTTGTTTTGCGATTCTTCGTCTGCTATCAGTTTTTTGGTTTTTATTCGTTCATTCTCATAAAATTACATTGAATTTGTATAAACAGTGTTTATTCCTTATAATGGGAATGTAATGCGATGCAATAATTGGAAACTTTTTAACAAAGACTGATATTTTATGTTTATTTTCATAAGAATGCATGCGTCATTAATTATGTGTGTAATGACTATGTGAAGCGTCATCGCAACCTTTTAGTTAACCTACAATTTATGTTGTAAAACACTTCGGCAATTATAAGATGTTCTTTGTAAATAAACGATGGCTGGAATGTGAATAATTTGAGCTTTCTATATTCGTCTTATCATGTTGAGATGTACGCACATAATTATTATTTACTTTGCGTTTGCTATGCTTTGCATGCCGAACTTTATGTAGAGAGACTGATAGTCGGAAAAATTCTTATCAATTCATATCATATTTACACTGTAATATGTAATTATTAATTATTGTTAATAATATCTACCCACGAGAAGCCTAAACGTTTTAATCACATACTTCGATATATAAATGTTACAATTTATTTCGACATATTTTGAAACATATCGTTTAATTATGTTTGTAAGTATTCAAAACAACAAATTTCTTTTGTATGTTCCGAGTCGTGAGTAATAATTTTAGCTACATTAACCCTTATTTCATATGAGGTATTTTCGTGTTTCATGGTTCATTTAATGTCTTTATTATAAAAATTAAAAAATCGAATCTGGAATAATTACTTGCATCCACCAACTATAAAGTTTGCTCCTATTATACGGGTTGTTGCAATGACGTATGTCTGTACACGTATTACATAAATAATTATAGTGCACTAAATGCCACTATTTAAAGCTTCGGGAA